>NC_062529.1:20440203-20495203 GCF_022655615.1 Tachysurus fulvidraco
AAATGCCATCAATGTCTATTCAAGCTCTGGAGTAATAGAAGAGGTACTGTTGATACCAAGTTATGGTCAGGTAAACTAAACGATTTCACCCATAGCTATAAACGCTATGTTTGAGAAGGAGTCAGCAAGATCCTCAGTGAAACGTACACCATCCCTACTGTAAAGCATAGCTGTGGATCTCATGTTTTGGGGCTTTGTGAGCTCCACTGTCACAGAAGTTGATTGCATGATGAATGCAGTATGTGATCAGAAAATACTGGCAGACAATTTGCACACGGGATGCTCTCGGACGTTCTAACATGACAGTGATCCAAAGCACAAGGCAAGGTTGACCCTCCAAAATCTCATGAAGAATTGTAACCTCAGGCACAACTATTACAAAAGATTGCATGCAATCATTGCTAAAGGGGCAAAATATGATATCAAGAACTAAAGGTATGCAAACTTTTGAACAGATTATTTTATTTTTGTTTGCTTGTGCCATTCTGTTATGCCTTACATATTGACTTGAGTCCTATTTTATTTCTTATGCTAGTCATATTTTTCTAAAAAAAAAAAAGTGCAAACTTTTTCAGCACAACCGTACTATGCATATTCTCAAATATGCATTAAAGTATGCATGAATATTTGTGTAGTGCAAATCACACAGGATAATTTATGCATAGGAGTCGGGGTGTTTATCTGCTCTTGTTAATTTGAAAGCTAAAAGTTCAAAAGCTCATTAATAATTACATAAGCCACATGAGATGCATTTAGGATTTAAAAACAGCAGGTCTTGTACCATAGAAAACATCTATGTCTGTCTGCATTTATTTATTTAAACATGTTTACTCACTTAATTGACTGTGCCCGCTGTTAATTTTATTCATCGCCACTAGAGGGCGCAGGTTCCCCTGATTTCTGAATTCACATGTTAACTTAAAATCCGTCCTGAACCACTTGCACTTTTTCTAACTACCTCCAGAGAAGTAGTTTTTTGTTAAATGTAGTGTTCTTAGTCCCTAACCTAATGAACCATTTATCATGATGAATACAGACTTCTAAAACACTATAAGATGCCCTGTATAAACGTCAATGTAAATGTCAACACACCGGGAACATGAAGGCTGAGAAAATGTGCTCCTTCTTATGCCTAGTATTAAAAATCAGACTGTTTACTATAGTGTTCCCCCCCCCCCCCGTTAAAAACTGTGACAGCTAACACGATTATAAAAAATGCATCAATTTAAAAAAAATAAAAAATTAACACCAGAACCACTAAGAACATCACAGTTCATGCATTTAAGAGTCAAGGCTTTGATAATTAAAAGTAGAAACTGCAGATCAGCATTATTTTCTTCTCATGGTGTTATTTTATTAGGAATTGATCAAATGTGTGGTACAAACAATATCACACAAATACTGTTTGACATTTAAAGACGTATATTAGTAATTCACAAGTACTGTATTTCTGCACAGTGCACTCATGCTAATTTTTTTTTTTACTTCACACACAACAGAAATATATTAAAGGAATAATTATTGCTTAAAATGCGCTTGTAACCCACTTTAATTGAATTGATAGATCCAATAAATCTCACTTGTTAAAATTGCTATTTTAAGTGTTTGGTGATCTCAGACATAGTAGATATTTTCCTCCTTTTCTTTAATGTGAATCCAACGTATGGGTTACACCCTCACCAATCAGCACATTTAATAGAAAGAAATAACATGAAATATTATAAACATCAAGCTTTTTCACAGTCAGGATCCAAAGAGCAATTATGTGAGGTAATCAGTACATACTGAGGTTGATTTAAAAAAAAAATAATAAACTGCCTGTATGGAAAATATGTACAGAAACACTGACCAGCCATAACATCAAAATCTCTATGATCCACATCTTTATTGATTACAGTGGCACCTGAAAAGGGGTGGGATATATTAGGCAGCAAGAAATCAGTTAGTTGTTAGTGGATGTGTTGAAGGCAGGAAAAATAAACACCTGAAAGACTTTGACAAGTTGTGACATCTAGACGACTGGTTCAGAGCATCTACAAAACTGCAGGACTGGTGGGGTTGTTCCCAATATGCAGGGGTGAACCGGTAAACTAGCGACAGTTTCATGGGCAGCCAAGTCTCACCAATTTAAGGAAAGGGACACAAAATTCCACAGCTCGCCTTCAAAGGTCTTTTGGAGTCCATAATTTAACAGAACAGAATATTACATAGATATTTTTAAAATTATGGTATGTGTGTGTTCCAGTCACTACAATAACACTGATGGTATTTGCTTGTAGGACCTCAGGATTGAAAGGTAAAAATTAATAAGTGTATTTCAGTGTTCAGTTTTATCCACTTAATCTGTATTCTGTGTGTGTGAGAGAGATTACCATGAACAGTTTGGAAGTCACTCAAAATTCATTCACGGCCTTTCTGTGTTTAATACAATGCAATGATTGTCTACGTAATACCCATTTTTGGAAAACGTCATCTGTCCTTGAGTCTATCCCTGTCAGTTTGATATCATTAGATAAAATAAACCTAAATACACCATGAATTCTTCATGTGACATAGAATAAAAGGTTCTCACTGTTTCTATGTCAAAAAAACTACTAACTACATATTTAATATTTAATAAAATGGTTAAAAAAAAATGACAGGATTGTGCATGATTTGCAATTTGAACAGATTGGAGAAGAATTTGAAAGCCTCCAGAAACAGAAACATTATACTGCATTGATACTGTGTGTGTGTGTGGTTATTTAAGAGCGAGGATGGCATCATAGGATTTGCCTGTCCTGCACACCTGTATGTTGGTGAAGCCAGCTGTCGTGAGCATGTGTGTGTAGTGAGAGGGCGGATGCTCCTTCCCCTCCGTCTGAACCAGCATGTTCATGGAGAAGAGCTGAGCCATGATGGGGCCTCTGTGGTTCTCAAACAGCATAGCCTCTACCACAAGAACACCTCCACCTACACACAGTCAGACACACAGACAGAGAGACACACACACACACACACACACACACACACACACACACAGACACTCAGAGTGAGTTCTGTAACTTAGTAGTAGTTTACTGAAAGTGAGACAAATAAATGAGACATTATCTCATCAAAAACATGGACAAGAACCGCTTATCTTTTTAACAGAAATTGGCAGGGCATAACAGATAACCATTCACAGACGTTTCAGTTACCTATTGACACTCTGCGTACTGCTGCAAATGACACTTTTATAAACAAGATTTCTTTTCTATCGATACAGTGATTGTTATCTTCATATTTCAGCCAGTCAGATTCAGAAATCAGAAATCACAAGATCCTGAAGCTTGATGCCAGAAAAGTGTACAAAAAGATATCTCACTATATTCTGTGAACATGGCCTGAAGCTGATATACATGCAACATAATATAGATAGCAACATATTTTACAACCCTGTTTATTTCCAAAACAGTAAATATGTCTCAGCTGATCAGTAAGATGAAGTTTAAGTGGCAAACTGTAAAATAGATTTTTAGACTACAATAAACTACAATTTAGATTAAAAAACTATTTAATGTGTAATTAGATTTTGTTCTATTCAATACAAATGTTATACTAGGCCAATTTTTTTTAAAAAGAAAAAAAATAGGGGCAAGTCGTGGCCTAATGGTTAGAGAGTCTGACTCGTAACCCTAAGGTTGTGGGTTCGAGTCTTGGGCCGGCCACGACTGAGGTGCCCTTGAGAAAGGCACAGAGCCTCCAACTGCTACACGGTCGCCACAGCATAAATGGCTGCTCACTGCTCCGGGTGTGTGTTCACTTCTGTGTGTGTGCACTTTGGATGGGTTAAATGCAGAGAACGAATTCTGAGTACGGGTCACCGTACTTAGCCGTATGTCACGTCACTCACTCACCTGAATTACAGGCTGTGTGTATCTTCTTCAGCAGCATCAGACTTTTCTCCTCCTTCCAGTCATGAATGATCCGTGCTAGAATGTACAGGTCAGCAGCAGGAAGGTCTTCATTAAAAAAGTCCCCTTTACACACGTACACACACACATGTACACACACATTAGCTTAATGACTGTTTAAAATCAGTTTAAAATGGAAAAGCTCCTTAACAGTGTAAATTATTATTTAAACTGCAATAGAAAAGATATATAGATTATAATATTGACTATAATACAGTTCCACTCTAAACATTCTGTATTTGCAAAACAAACAAAAGGGTATCATTTCATTATACAATATTTACCCACATGCAAGATGCCATGTGTTGGTTATTTTAGCATTTATCATCGTTTTATTTAATGCAACACTTCATGTTCAGACTAAAAGCTTCACATCCCACACAAACTGAAGGTGAAGGTATTCTCCTTGTGCACTGTGTGAGTAGCTGTGAGTGTGTTTTTGTATTTATTTTGTTCTTAGTGCCTATATTTCACTCTTGAGGATCAAAAGGAAAAATACATACACACAGTCAGGTACATAAATATTTAGACTTCTTTTGCTGTCCACAGTATATCGGAGATTAATTCAAATAATAAATATGATCATTAAAAGGGTTTTGTATTTATTTATTTATTTTTCTATATGGGGGCCCAAAATGATTTTATTGATTCAATTTAATAAATAAAAGGATACATTTACAGATAGAGACCTAGAGTATTACAAAAGTGTTTTATGCATGGAATGTATTTATTGTTGTTATTATTATTATTATTATTATTATTATTATTAATTATTATTATATACAGAAGACAGATGCTGACCTGCCTGAAACCTGATGGTGTCATCACTTTGACAGTAGTGTTTCTGGGCCATTTGGGTGACTTTCGGTAAGTCCAGGACCGTCAGTGTGGAAGCAGGGTACACTTTAGCCATCTCACGAGCCAAGGCACCTGAACAGCCTGTAAATGAATTAATCATAAAACATAACTAGGGATATTTAGTTCATCATGGAGAAGAAAGGTGGGGAAATGTTATTTCAAAAATCCTCTGTGGTAGAAGGGATTAGATTTTAAACAATTACATTTTATAAAACTGGTTTATTGCAGTGACAGTGAATAACATATTTATTAATAATTATGTCTAACATGATCTTCAGATATGTTTTGATTATATTGAAGGATTTCATACAAAAGCTAAAAAAGATTTGTCTACTTTAAAAAATCTATAATGCATAGGTTCTGATAAAATAGTTACTGTGAACACAGACCTCTGTAAATTTAACATGTGGGAACAGGTATACACACCTCCAACATCCACTATGGACTTAAATCTGGACAGGTCAAAGGCAGTAGCTATGTCAGGACCATCAATGACCCATGATGAGTCCATCAAACCCATAAACTTTAACATCTCATCCTCTGACCTGCAACATATACAAGGTCAACATCTAAGTATATATTCTGGTGAAATCTCTCTCCCTCACATACTTGCACTCCTACACACACACGCTCACACACACACACGCTTACACTGTCATGTACATGCTCTCGCGCACACACACGCTTACACACTCCATCTGTTAAGCACTGCTTTCAGCCTAAAGATACAGACATCTGTTTAAATGGCCAGTATAAATACTGTTTAACCCTCCTATTGTCCTCCTATACAAATTAGGAGCGCCTAATCAAGTTGACCTTGTCTGTTTTGACTGCTTCTAAAAAATGAAGTATATACTGTATGATAGCCTTTTTTTCACCTTTTTAGTCTAACTTGTTTCAACTTCAAGCAAATAATAAAACCTGTTTTTTTCCAGGCCGAATTGACTTGAATGCTTATAAATCAAATTCTACAATGATCACCATTCTGTGTGTAATATCCATTTTACACTTGTAATATATATTTTGCCCACCTGATGTCATCTGATCAATCGTGAATAAAACTTTTACACTCTTTTTTTTTATTATACTTAATTTATGAACGATCAACCTTATGGAATTATGCCTTGTTTTTGAGTAAAATAAACAAAGTATTAAATATTATTTTGGATAACCACTGACTGATGTCAAACATTACTCAGCATATCTCCAGGCCAAAGCTGATTGATGCAACTAAATTTATAAATAAGAGAGGAAACAAATATGATTTGCAAAACACATGTATTTTATTTTTTAACTTCTTAATAGAAATATGAACGGGTGTGTGGGTGTGTGGGTGTGTGGGTAACTTTTACAAATGTGTAGCCTTTGTTTTGCCTAGAGGCCAACTGAAATGCAATGCCCAATTCTTTGAAAAGAGTGTGTGTGTGTGGCTTGTTGGTAGATTTTGCCCCCAGCTGGACAAATGCATATACCTGGTGTGAAATATTTACAAATGTTTGGCTTTTTTTTTTTTTTCCCTGGAGGCCTAATGAAATACAATGCCCAATTTGTGTGTGTGTGTTTTGGGTGCGTGTGTTAGTGGACATTTTATGTGTGCATTTTTGTGTCTGTATGTATGTTCATTGCGCTGAAAAGGGCAAAAGTGTTACCTGTAGCCCCACTAAATGTGGCCGGGTCAAAATGACCCAAAAGGATCCAAAACGCATAGTATATACTGATCTGAACACATACAGTAGTTCAACGGAAATAGACAAAATTAATTTTACTTGCAAAGTTCATAATTTGGAACAATCCTGGTAAATTTCAGGCAAATATGTGGAAGAAAACCCAAGTTATGACACATTAAACTTTCATTAAACCTTTCAGCCGGGTCAAATAGACACAAGGAAAATAGGAAGGTTAAATGGCCAGTATAAATACTGTTTAAATGGCCAGTATAAATACTGTTTTAATGGACAATATAAATACTGTTTAAATGGACAGTATAAATTCAGATTCATACACAGAGTAATATGTGAGGTATCTGAGGACATGGAAAGGAGATGGAGGAGAATTTTCTGTCTCAATGCACAGACCCACAAGCAAAAGAGAAGCACTCACCCTCCCTAAAATAACAAGCGGAATACACACAGACAGGCACGCACACACGCACACACACTTTAGATATCTCTCTCCCAAAATCATTCACTCTGAATCTGTCTTTCTCCTAAAGTCAGATTGAGGCTTGTGAAGAGATATTTGTTGCAAAAAGTCCCCTGATACTGACAGTTTATGAGCACCATTAGCATAAATCATATATTCTTAAAAAAAAACACAAAAAAAACAACTTCAATAAATGGAAAATTTATGCACGATTTATGTCCTAAACTGATGCAAATAAATGGGTTTACTATATCAGATAAAAATCAAAACTTACAGAAACACAGAAGAGACATTTCCAGAAATTTCCATTTCGCTTGACCATTTTTTGACAAATTTATTTATATTAAAATGGCAGAATGTGCTAATTGCAGGAGTGTTGACCTCAAATGCCCCAAATTTCTAAAACCTATTTAAATATTTGTTAAATTGTAAAAGTCACAACAAACATGCTTTGGCAAATATTAAAAAGCATATCATTGTGCTTTGTACACTAACAAACATACCCAAAAAGTATAGAAGTATTTTGATGAATTTATATGCAAGTCAACTCTCAAATTTCAGCTAAAACTGCTGCAAAAACTGAATAGTTTGCAAACGACACATCAATACACAGCCCATGAATGCCCCTGTCATTACTGAGAATCAAATTATCATCCACCTGCTGGTTAAATATTTAATAATCTCATGCCCTACATGACTTTTAATAATCTTACTGTTTATTCAGCAAGTATCCAGTGTTTGACACCACACTGACCCTAAATCCGTCGATGCTTGCTAATACAATTCAGGCTGAGAGAAAAAAAAATTAAACATTCTCTATTTCCATTTTAATCTACAGAGTGTCCTATAAATTCAGTATCGTAGGAGAAAAATAAAATTAGCAAAATATGTACTGTATATACTGTATTTTTTCATTTATAGAATTTCATAAATTTATCAAAACACATTTGTTAGAAGTATGACTTGAATTCCTTCTTCATTGCTCAGATAAATCATGTAACAATAAAATAAACATATACTCTATGAAGCTGGATGTATGCGACAGCCCATAGATGCTCCCTGACTTGACCTTCTTGTCTGCTTATCATTATATGAACAGACTTGTGTAGGACCTTTGCTGTGAGTTTTTTTTTTTTAACAATGTCTTTATTTAAAATGTTGTCTGCTTGCAGGAAAACAATGTACTAAGGAAAAGGTCATTTTTGGAAATGCTGTAATTAGTCATGCATTGTGTAAAAAGAGGAATGAGTATCTCACACAATAGGTAAGAAACACAGCAGTACTGGAGCATGTCACCTGTGAAATTTGTGATTTTGAGATGACTCATTAACTCACCTGTATATAGCTGAGAAGATGTCTTCTGATGAAAGACCAAAGGTTTTTTCATTTTGGTTCCTTCCTTCCCTGTGAAAACAGCAACATGATTTTTAAACTTCTTGAGTGTGACCTACAGTTTAAAGTACATGGATTATTCCAGAATTGAAAAGACTAGAAGGTCTAAAATGTCTTTTGATGCAGGATATAAAGTTAACATTATAATTTCAGTACATACAAATGACCAAACCCTAATCATTTTGGAACTCTTAAGAACTTGGGCTTAAATTCTATGCAGTTTCTACTTTGCAATAGACAAAAGTCCACTAAAGCCCATCAGGTACTTTGAAGAACAGAAGGCAGTTGATGAGGGTGTGGCAGGTGCATCAGAAAGACGAGAATTTAGAAGAAAGTGATTAGGAAAACGGGGGGCACGGTGGCTTAGTGGTTAGCCCCTCCCCAGGGTTGGGAGTTCAATTCCCGCCTACGCCTTGTGTGTGTGTGTGTGGAGTTTGCATTTTCTCCCCGTGCCTCAGGGGTTTCCTCCCCCAGTCCAAAGACATGCATGGTAGGTTGATTGGCATCTCTGGAAAATTGTCCGTAGTGAGTGATTGCGTGAGTGAATGAGAGAGAGGTGTGTGTGTGTGTGTGTGTGTGTGTGTGTGTGTGTGTGTGTGTGTGTGTGTGTGCGTGTGTGTGTGTGTCCTGCGAGGGGTTGGCACTCCGTCCAGGGTGTATCCCGCCTCGATGCCCGATGACGCCTGAGATAGGCACAGGCTCCCCGTGACCCGAGGTAGTTCGGATAAGCGGTAGAAAATGAATGAATGAATGAATGATTAGGAAAACAATTGAGCTTCAGGCAATTTCCAATCACTGCTATTAAGAGGTCCAAAGCTGTTCCAACATGACAATGTCCCTGTGCACAAAGCGAAGCTCCATGAACACATGGTGTATTAAGGTTGGAGTAGAACAAGTGTCCAGCACAGAGCACTGACTCTGACTCCAGTGAACATCTCCTTATATGACATCAGTGTCAGATTTTATTAATGTTCTTCTAGTGGAAACACATCTAGTGGAAAGATTTCCAAGTAAAGGTTATTATAACAGCAAACCACTATATCTGGATGTGAAACAGGATGGTTATCAAACACATATGGGTGTAATTGGTCAGGTGCACTCTCTCTCTCTCTCTCTCTCTGTCCCTCTATCAATCCATCTGTCCGTCCGTCCGTCCATCCATCCATCCATAATATCTGCTTTACCTATGCATGGTTGTGGTGAATCCAGTGCTCAACATACCCGATTTTTTCCTGACTTCTATTCTCAATACATGCTGATGGGCATACTGAAAATGCTAAATGTGTATGTGTGTGTGTGTGTGTGTGTGTGTGTGTGTGTGACCCCATCCAGGGTAAATTCACCTTGTATTCCAGGGATCCACTGTGATGTAGATAAATATATTTGCTAAATATTGTTTATCTAACTGTGCAAAGACCTCACCAGCCTTTCCTCCTAAAAATAACTCAATTATCTTTTGCCACAAAGGTCACAAGGCATAGCTGAGCAAGGCATCATACTTCCAGCACAACTTTATTTACAAAAACAAAATGATAAAATCAAGCACTTGATTAAAGGATTTACAGAGACCAGATTTTAAAAATGCTGACCGTCCTGAATGGCAGAGCCAAAGTTACTGAGCAGATGGACTGTTTCATCAGACTGATCGTTTTCTTCCCACTGTGTCCTCTTTTCCAAGTGCAATTTTACAGTTAGAGTCACGACATAATCTACAATGGATCTATTTTTAGTATAATGTCTTACCTGACCGCATCTCCTAGGCTGTTCCAGAGAGGGTAGATGGTCTGCGACTGGTAGATGATCATGTTATATAAAGATTTAGGGCTATTTTTGCCCAAATACAGATTAGCAACATCAGTATTGCTGTAATAGGCTACAAGAGGAAGAAAATACAAAAACTTTAAAAGAAACTTGGGGAAAATATTAACCATCACAATGTTAACCTTCTATTTTGGATTTCTGAATGCCTTTGTCAATCTTGAATCATTTATAAAGTCTAAAACGGAGAGGATGGTCTACTCAAATATTAATCACTAATCCTCAGATTCTGCATAAATCCTGAAGAGTCCCTCAGAGCTGAAATAAACAGGAATGAAACCCTCATATCAATCAAACTACTTTTTAGTACACATCTAAAAACAGTATTTTTTGTTTGTTTTTTTGTTTGTCCTATGAAGTCCTATGATGAAGGTTTGCCTACATGGGAAGTATTTGTATACAATCATAAAGCAAGCAATTTTCACATTTGTATTAAATGTTCTTATAAACTCACCAGTCTCCAGTCTATATTGTTAAAAATAAACTTCCCTAATATTAGCTCAACTTACAGTAAACCCATCTATACACTGTATTACTTTCACCTGGAGTAGACATACCTGTGCCGTCCGTTAGCTCCACCTCCAAGACCTCAACACCAACAAGCACGTCGAGGAGCCGCTCCATGCCGTCAACACTGGTGCCGAGTTCTTGTGCTACCTCGGCTGCACTCAGGGACTTCTGGGCTTGCAGAAGTAAGTCAAACACACCCTGCTCACATGCTGAAAAGATCACCTGTGGAGGAAGACGATCGCAAGTTGAAGCAGATGTCAGTAAATTAAAATGAATAGAAAAAAATTTGATGTGGGTTGAATGGTAGTGAATATTAGATATTCAATGCAATATCAAATGCAGTGCTGACAGAAGCAAAATTAAAACAGACATTTGCAATCCAAACAAACAGATCCAAAAAATGGATCGATATTCCTTTTTTTGTTTTTGAGTAAAGAACTTTAAAGTTTTGAGGTTCACAAGACTGTAGGCTGTCTATTTCAGAATTTTACCTAACTTTTGATAATTTTGGACTAACAATGACTCCAAACTCCAAAATTCTCTGAGGCTAAAAAAAATTCAAGAAGGTATCAGAACTACATTATGTTCTGATCTACAAATTTGTTTTTAAGATTCTCTGATTAGGTTCAAGTCCCATTTTATCTCCAAATGGCTCGGTTTGGAAATTCATAATCTACCCATCCATTTCAGTGGTCTGTTTAGTGCTGGCATCAGGCAAACCACAGAAATGCTTCAGAGACTAAACAATTATTCCTCGCTATTAGTTTTGGACAACTGAATCCCCTGCAGCCAAACAGAAAGGAGGTCAGAGTGCCAAATGACTGTGATAAATTGTTGAGTGAGGGAGCAGCAGGGTGCTGAGGTCTATTCACTAATGATTAAAGTGCTGGGGAGAGAAAAGATACCCGACTCCAACCTTGGACACTCTGAAGCCATTGAAATACTCCAGCAGTTTGAAAGGGTAGTCTAGTTCACTCCGAGACAGATGTTCAGCCATAATGAAAAAATACCTGATGAAATGAAAAAGAATATTAAAATAAGCAAATCTAACAGAACCGGGAGAATTATCCAATCAGCAGGGTGAAGCTCTGTGATTTAAACACATTAAGCTACATCCTCAATCACATAGGGACCTTAGTATTAATATTATAGGTTTTTTTTTATTGCAGTTAAAGCTTTTAATAATAAAATCACAGGAACTGGGTACCACAGGGATGTGGTAGCTCAGTGGTTAAGGTGTTGGGCTACTGATCGGAAGGTCATGGGTTCAAACCCCAGGTCCACCAAGCTGCCACTGCTGGGCCCCTGAGCAAGGCCCTTAACCCTCAGTTGCTCAGTTGTAAGTCACTCTGGATAAGGGTGTCTGCTAAATGCCGTAAATGTAAATGTAAACTGAAACACCTCACAGATTAATAATGTTTAAGTCACTTGCATGACTTTCCAACGTGATTTAAATCGGTCTATGTGCTGCATTTAATAGCGCCCTTATACAGATGTTTAATGAGAACAGATGTTTAATTGGTCATCATGACAAGCCTTCACACTGACAGTCGGAGCTTTTTTTTTTTTTTTTTTTAAACAAATCGCTTCATAAATATTAAAATGCTTTTATGTTTTGCGTCCTAGAGACAACGATTAAGCTTATAAACACATTTTGTTCGAGGATTTTCACTTACCAATCCACACGGAAGGCTGAGCAGAGTTTTAAATCGGATTATTTGCGGATTATATTCACGACCAAAACAAAACCGCTTCCAAACAAACACGACAGCTTTACACCGTAAAATGAATTTGAACTTGATGTTTGTAAAGTCACCAGCAGATGGCGCACAAACATCAATTTGTCAACAATTCAATTTCTTCGTGGGTAAAATGCTGAAGTTATAGGCGACTTCCCCTCGCCATTTCCCCTTTAGGGAGAAGGGAAAGTCTCGTCGCCATCTTGTAGGACCTACGACCAAGACTTGTGTAACAGTTAATCTTATTCATGTATGTTTTGTACGTCGCTTAATACAGTTTAATCCGCATATATATATATATTGAATATGCATGACATGTAAATTAGGGAACGCCCCCTACAGACAATATCGCCTATTTACCAGATTAGTGACTTTAATTTCTGTGACTTTTCTTCAGCTGTTAGTTCAGTGAATTTCAGCTATTTTCAAATAAAGTTTTGTATCGTTATAATTATATATGAAATAGAATTATTCTTTTAACAATGTGGGTGTTTGTGTGGGGCAAAAAAAAAAAAATAATAATAATAATAATAATAATAAGCCCAGGACTATAATTTTATATGTGGGTTTGGTGTGTGACCTTTTCTTTTAAAAAAGAAAAAAACTTTTATGGGTGATCCTCACACACACACACACACACAACACACACATACATACATACATACACACACGCACACACATATATACACACATTCCCATATATACTATATATCACACACAAGTTGGGACACTAAAATTGTGAATAAAAACAGAATGCAATGATGTGGAAGTTTCACATTTTAAATCTTATTCAGAATACAACATAGGTGACATATCAAATACTAAAACTGAGACAATGTATCATTTTAAGGGAAAAGTAAGTTGATTTTCAATTTCATGGCATCAACACATCTCAAAAAAGTTGGGACAAGGCCATGTTTACCACTGTGTGGCATCCCCTCTTCTTTTTATAACAGTCTGCAAACGTCTGGGGGCGGAGGAGACAAGTTGCTCAAGTTTAGGAATAGGAATGTTGTCCCATTCTTGTCTAATACAGGCTTCTAGTTGCTCAATTGTCTTATGTCTTCTTTGTCGCATCTTCCTCTTTATGATGCGCCAAATTTTTTCTGTGGGTGAAAGATCTTGGCTGCAGGCTGGCCATTTCAGTACCCGGATCCTTCTTCTACACAGCCATGATGTTGTAATTGATGCAGAATATGGTCTGGCATTGTCATGTTGGAAAATGCAAGGTCTTCCCTGAAAGAGACGATGTCTGGATGGGAGCATATGTTGTTCTAGAACTTGGATATACCTTTCCGCATTAATGGTTCCTTTCCAGATGTGTAAGCTGCCCATGCCACACGCACTCATGCAACCCCATACCATCAGACATGCAGGCTTCTGAACTTGGGTTGTCCTTGTCCTCTTTAGTCCGGATAACATGGCGTCCCGGTTTTCCAAAAAGAACTTCAAATTGTGATTCGTCTGACCACAGAACAGTTTTCCACTTTGCCACTTTGCTCCACTTTAAATGAGCCTTGGCCCAGAGAAAACGGCTGCACTTTCAGATCATGTTTAGATATGGCTTCTTTTTTGACCTATAGAGTTTTAGCTGCCAATGCCGAATGGCACGGTGGATTGTGTTCACCGACAATGTTTTCTGGAAGTATTCCTTAGCCCATGTTGTGATTTCCAAAACAGAAGCATTCCTGTATGTGATGTAGTGCCGTCTAAGGGCCCGAAGATCATGGGCATCCAGTATGGTTTGGATGATATTATGCACTGTAGATGATGAGAACTTCAAACTCTTTTCTCCTTTCTGATATTGCTCCACTATTTTTCACCGCAGCATTGGGGGAATTGGTGATCCTCTGCCCATCTTGACTTCTAAGACTGCCACTCTAAGAGGTGCTTTTTATACCCAATCATGTTGCCAATTGACCTAATAATTTGTAAATTGGTCCTCAAACTGTTCCTTATATGTACATTTAACTTTTCTGGCCTCTTCTTGCTACGTGTCCCAAGTTTTTTGGAATGTGTAGCTCTCATGAAATCCAAAATGAGCCAATATAAACAAAATATCACTAGTGCAACTCATCGACGTAACCACACCAGATTTAATAATATCACACAGAATAGATGTCACTGATATAGATATCATACCTCAAAGTGATGACATCACAGACCATTACCTCATAATGTACACACTACCTATAGAACAGACTAATTATGTTTCACCACGTTATCGACTCCGCAGAACCATTATTCCGACCACCAAAGACAGATTCACAAATAACCTGCCTGATCTGTCTGGACTTCTTACTGTACCCTTAAACTCAAACGACCTAGATGCAATGACTAACAGCATAGACGCTATATTCACTAGCACATTAGACACTGTTGCCCCAGTCATATTACAAAAGGTTAGAGATAAAACACTTGCACCATGGTATAATAGTCATACTCACACCCTCAAGAGGGAGACCCGTAACCTCGAATGGAAATGGAGAAAAACTAAATTAGAGGTTTTTAGAATTGCGTATAAGGACAGTATGTCCAGCTATAGACAGGCTCTAAAAGCTGCTAGGGCTGAGCACCTGAGCAAACTCATAGAAAATAACCAGAACAATCCCAGGTTTTTATTTAGCACAGTGGCTAGTTTAACAAAAAAACAGAAATCTGAACACACTATTCCATCACATTTCAGTAGTGAGGATTTTATGAGATTCTTCACTGATAAAATCGAAAGTATCAGGAATAAAATAGGTGACGCTCAACATATGAGAGCAACTAGTGACACAATCTCACCTAAGGCTTTACACAGCTTTACAAGTACAGGACAGGAAGAGTTAGATAAACTTATTACTACAGCTAAATCAACAACATGTTCACTAGACCCCATCCCAACTAAACTACTGAAAGAAATGTTACATAAAGCTGGTGAGCCTCTTCTTAATATCCTCGCTATCTTTAGGTTACGTCCCGAAGTCTTTTAAGTTGGCAGTTATTAGGCCACTCATCAAAAAACCTAACTTAGATCCTAATGAATTATCAAATTACAGACCTATCTCACACCTTCCGTTTATGTCTAAAATACTTGAAAAGGTTGTGTCTGTTCAACTGAGCTCCTTCTTACAGGAGAGCAACATCCTTGAAGAGTTTCAGTCAGGTTTCAGGCCCCATCATAGCACAGAAACTGCACTTGTTAAAGTTACAAACGACTTGTTCTTAGCTTCGGACCAAGACTGTATGTCACTAATAGTTCTACTTGACCTTAGTTCCTAGTGCTGCATTCGACACTATAGACCACAACATACTTCTAGATCGCTTACAAAATTACACAGGTATTCATGGTCAGGTTTTAAGTTGGTTTAGATCCTACCTGTCAGACCGATACCATTTTGTAGAATTAAATGGTGAATCCTCCAGTTTATTACCAGTTAATTATGGGGCCCCTCAAGGATCAGTTCTAGGACCTCTGCTTTTCTCTATATACATGCTTCCATTAGGGAACATTATTAGAAGACATGGGATTAGTTTCCATTGCTATGCTGACGACACACAGTTATATATCTCATCAAAACCAGATGATATATCCACGGTGTCCAAATTAACTCAATGCCTAAGAGAGATAAAAGACTGGATGAGCTGTAATTTTCTATTGTTAAACTCCGATAAGACAGAAATACTACTCATAGGTCCAAAAACCAATGCACAGAAACTCTCACAACTTAACTCCCATTTAGAGGAATGTACTGTTACTAGTAGCTCGACAGTGAAAGACCTCGGTGTTATACTAGACAGCAACTTGTCTTTTAAAAATCATATCGCTCATTCTACCAAAACAGCCTTCTTCCTCCTTAGAAATATTGCCAAGCTGAGAAACATCCTGTCTGTATCTGATGCTGAGAAGCTAGTTCATGCATTCATGACCTCTAGACTGGACTATTGTAATGCATTACTAGGTGGTTGTTCTGCATCTTTAATAAATAGGTTACAGTTAGTCCAAAATGCAGCTGCCAGAGTTCTCACTAGGACAAGAAAGTATGATCATATAACCCCAATTTTATCATCTCTACACTGGCTACCTGTTAAGTTTAGAATTGATTACAAACTGCTGCTACTTACGTACAAGGCTGTTAATGGTTTAGCTCCGATGTATCTAACTAGTCTTCTAACACGTTACAATCCTTCATGCTCTCTGAGATCACAGAACTCAGGACTTTTGGTAGTTCCCAGAATATCTAAGTCTACTAAATGTGGTAGAGCGTTTTCTTATCTAGCTCCCAAACTTTGGAATAGTCTTCCTGATAGTGTTCAGGGCTCAGACACACTTTCCCAGTTTAAATGTAGATTAAAAACTCATCACTTTAGTCAGGCGTACACATAATACATCCTATAGTACAGTATCATGCACCAGTACATCAGACCTGCACATTTTTATGAACAGCAGATATGTTAATCCCTTTCCACTGCTTCTCTCTTTGTACCCATCCCGAGGCACCCAGACACTGTACCAGCTCCCAACGTCCTCTGTGGGACGAAGCCTTTGGACGTCCACTGAGCCGAGGCCGACTCTAAGAATCCTGAGACATCTCCAGTTAGACTCTGTGATATTAAGGAGATCTGAAGTCCATGATCCTTACACCAATACATGATCCTTACACCAACATTTAACTGACTGTATATTACAATCACATCCCCAGTGTCACCCTGATGAGGATGGGTTCCCCCTTGAGTCCGGTTCCTCTCAAGGTTTCTTCCTTTACCAATTTAAGGGAGTTTTTCCTTGCCACTGCTGCCTGAGTCACCTCAGACTTGCTCATAGGGGGATAAATACATACACATTGTGAACTATATATATATCTAATAATAATCTAGAATTTTATTCTGTTAATTCTTTTACTTTTATTATTTGTTATTTCCTTTATCATTAATTATGTTTACCTTCTGCTCTATGTTTATGTTCTGTAAAGCTGCTTTGAGACAATGTCTATTGTAAAAAGTGCTATACAAATAAACTTGAATTGAATTGAATTGAACATTTGGCATGGCATTTCAAAATGTCTCACTTTCAACATTTGATATGTTGTCTTTCAGAGATGGGGGACTCGAGTCATATGACTTGACTCGAGTCGGACTTAAGTCACAAATTTGAGACTTAAAACTTGCTTGACAAATATTAAAAAAGACTCGACTTGACTTTGACTTGACACTCATGACTTTAGACTTGACTCGGACTGGAGTTAAATAACTCAGAGGTGGGGACTCGACTTGACTCGAGTCAGACTTAAGTCGCAAATTTGAGACTTGAGACTTGCTTGACAAATATTAAAAAAACAACTCGACTTGACTTTGATTTGACATTCATGACTTGAGACTTGTGACTTGCACGTGTGACTTACTCCCACCTCTGTTATCTATATTCTATTATGAATAAAATAAAAGTTTATGAGATTTTCCTTTTTTATTCACAATTTGTACAGTGTCTCAACTTTTTCAGAATCGGGTTTGTGTGTGTGTGTGTGTGTGTGTATATATATATATATATATATATATATATATATATATATATATATATATATATATATATATACACACACACACACACATACAGTACTGTGCAAAAGTTTTAGGCTGGTGTGAAACAATTCTGTAAACAAAGATTGCTTAGAAGAATTAAAAATAATGTGTTTATTTCTGTCAATTTACAAATCGCAAGTGAGCAAACAAAAGAAAAATGTAAATCAAATCAACATTTGGTGTTACTACCTTACGCCTTCAAACCAGCATGAAGTGATGGCACTGCCCCCACAGAGCACTGATCTCAACATCGAGTGTGTCTGGGATTACATGAAGAGACAGAAGGATGTGAGAAAGCCAGAAAGCCTACATCCACAGAAGATCTGTGGTTAGTTCTCCAAGATGTTTGGAACAACCTACCAGCTGAGTTCCTTCAAAAACTGTGTGCAAGTGTACCTAAAAGAATTGCTGCTGTTTTGCTGCTTGACTTGTTTTGAAGGCAAAGGGTGGTCACACCAAATACTGATTTGATTTAGATTTCTCTTTTGTTCATTCACTGCATTTTGTTCATTTATGAAAATAAGTTTAACACTTCCATTTTTGAAAGCATTCTTTGTTTACAGCATTTTTTACACACCTGCCTAAACCTTTTGTACAGTACTGTGTGTGTGCGTGTATATATGTGTGTGTGTGTGTATATATATATATATATATATATATATATATATATATATATATATATATATATACACATATATACGCGCACACACACACACAACCTAGATGTGTGAGGCATGCAAGCTAAACACACTAAGCTACCTTCATATGCTATTAGTAAATACATAATACATAATCATAACACTTTAATGTGATGTTTCACTAGAGTCAAATACAATCAGTGATAATGATAAGGTGATTTATTTATTATTATTTATTTTACATCAATGTTGAATTCTTGAATCTGATGTGTCAGCATCAGCTCTTACAATTGTTCCAGCTGTAATTTAAATTATAAATAACAATATATTTGAACAATGTTTTATAGTAACTACTCTTTTATAATGACATATATGGCACATTGATCCAAGGCCAATAATAATAGATTAATAAAAACATTATTGTTCTTTCAAGCTGCTCCCTGTTCGGGGTCACCACAACAGATCATCTGATCCACATATTTCATTTGGCACAGGTTCCCATTTTATCTGCGCTTGGGAATAAAAATATTATTAAAATAACGTGACACGCTGCATTTTTCCTTTTGTTTTAGTTGCTGTAAGTGGTCATAGGAGCTAACTTTAAATAAAACTATAAACTATATATAAGAGTAAAAAAGACTTGTACATGCCATTATAGGAAAGCAATCAGCTTTGTGTTTGTCACAATGACTCTTTTGTCAGGCCACATCACCACCCAACCATTGATTAATTTCCTATGAAAGCATTCCCTAAGTGGTTAATACCTTTTTGTTTTTTCTAAAAACTCATGCATTGTGCAATTTACAAGATAAACAAGTGCTGTAATCTTTGACTAAGATTTAAACTAATGTACAACCTTACCTGCTAAAATGTTGCTTCCTGGGTAATGATGCAAATAATCAAATGTTCAGAAAACCATTCCTGATGATGCACAATAAACTGGTCATAAATATACCAATAAACCCTGTAAATGTTATACATTATTAAACATAACAAAACCACCCTCCCCTTTATGAACCTGGAGGTTGCAGAATAACACACAGATCTACTACAAAACAATGAGCTGTAGTGAACACGAGGCAGGCACAACACTGGTTTATTATCCAAATCTGTTTATTTGTTTATGCATCAACACATCTCTTCCTCTCACTCACTCACACATAAGAGTCCCAACAATTAAATACGTGACGTGGGGAGAAACCGCCATTAGCTCATAGTTATGCCAAACATGCTTCAATAAAATGATACACATATTTACAGAATCCACCACTTGTCATCCCCCCAAAAAATAAACAAACAAACAAAAAAAGTGTATAATCCTTTGCACCCCTGCCTAGTCTCCAGTAAAGATCTTATACTGTTTCTTCCACACTTAAAATGAACATCAGCAGAAAAAATAAAGTGAGAGAGAGAGAATGATGAACAGATTTATGGCCAACACAACACAGTAGTACATAGAGTCCATTAACTACAGCAACATGGCAGTAACACTGAATATTTTGTAAGGTCTATGTACAAGGTGGCAATGAGGTGGGGAAAGCTCTTTCAAGCCTGATGCATGCCTTTTCTTGTGATCCTAGTTAAAAAGGGCACATAGTAAAGAGTGTTTTGATACCACCAATAAAAGAACGTGAGGAAGGGACATGTTTTGTAGTCTTGTATTTATTTTCTCCTTGCCTTCTTTTTCTTTTTGATGTTAAATTGTATTTGAGGAGAAAAATAATAAATAAATAATAAGGCACAATTTCTACTCACACTGTTTCCGTTAAGGAGTCGGGTTGAAGGGGAACAGGATTGACCGATAAACTGACATTCGAAAGAATTTAAGTGATCGAAATCTGATTTTCCCTTTGCATTTTTATTTAAAAAAAAAAACTCTACTCCACAAAATATTTCCCCTCATCACTCACCTGAACAAAATGCATACAATCACACTGTGATT
Source organism: Tachysurus fulvidraco (assembly GCF_022655615.1). Taxonomy (NCBI): domain Eukaryota; kingdom Metazoa; phylum Chordata; class Actinopteri; order Siluriformes; family Bagridae; genus Tachysurus; species Tachysurus fulvidraco. Next base: position 20,460,740 of record NC_062529.1, read on the forward strand.
AAGCTGTGGCACCATAAGTGCATACCATACCAAAAACAAAAGGAAAACAAAATCTGTAATGCGGAAAAAACACCCACACCTCCCATTTCGGATTGGCTAACTGGTATTAACGTCCGACCATCGAATCGTATAAAACCTCGATTCGCAGTTGATTTAAAACAAAGCTGTGTTTTTATAATAATAATAATTAAAAAAACAAAAAACAAAACAAAACAACAACAAAAAACAAACAAACAAACAAACAAACAAAAAAAATAGTGCAGACTTGTGATCCAGTTTTGGATCGCACCACTTCGACCCCCCTCTTTCAGACCATTCCATTAGTGTAAGGCTTTTCATCAACAGAATTGAATTAAAAAAGTGGGATTTCAGTGTTTCATACATTTTAACATCTCTTCACATTAACAGTCCATCACCAGGTCATAAAAACACACATGTGCGGGATTTTTTTTTTTAAGACCTAGGACTCCTTAAACATACTGGGATAAAGTACTTAAAGCATACAGAGCAAATGTAAAGAGGTGAACAGGAGACCAGGAAGAGAGGGGAAAACAGGGGTAACTAATACCTTTTTCCAAGACAGTACATTTGGATGGACTGTGATGGAGCACAGACAAAGGCAGACAGGGACACTGAAGGAAAAGAAGCAAAGAGCAAAATGGTTGTGATTCGTAAATAGTAATCCTGGGTAATTCAAATGTTTTTGATTTTCCCTTCTTGACCACACCATACTCAGCTCAAAATGGGCTTAATATTTGGCTGACGAGTTGAAGCAGGTGTGCTGCATCTGGGAAAAACAAAAATGTATACACACAGCATGGCATGAATGAAGGCGAGGAGGAACAACCACAGGAATTTGTAGCAGGTATAAAGGGACACCTTGAGGCAAGTATGGTTTAGATTTAATGCTCCAATCTGGAAGTTACCAAACAGACCTACATCTGAGCCGTCCATTTTGTAGCACAGTTGTTGCTGCGGAACATTTTCTGCTGTCAGCGTACAGACACTCCTGCCTGGGGTTGCAAGACTGGAGAAGAGATGCATAATCTGTGAAACCTACTCCAATACACTAGTCGTTGTCCAATAGTTTAGAGCTGTTGGGCTAAAGAGTAAAGTTTGGGCTACAAGGGACAAATTGGCTGGACGCTAGCAGTCTAAGTCTCAGGCTTTGGTCGCATCAGTCATGTTTCAGGTGGTCCTTTATGTCCTCCTCATCTGTGTATTCCGATGGTTCATCACCAGGCTTCAACAAGCGACCGACGTAGTCGTATTTTTCTGCAGAGATGGAAACCAGGTGAGAGTGCATGAGAGAAGGAAAACATCCTGAGTACTACACGTATTAACATCGTGTTACAAAGTCCACAGCCAGTCATGGAGGACAGGTACAAGGGTCAAGCATACAAACAAAATACAAAATCAATCTTGACCGATATTTCTGGTTATATATCATTAATATCATCATTTAATATTAATCTTAAATGTTAAATATTTAATCTTAAACATTTAAAACATTGTGCATGTTTCAAATATTTTGAATACCGGACAAAAAGCAGTGCAGAGGAAAGGAGGAAAAATAGATAGTGATCCAACACGCCAAAAACCTGCACACACGGCATCCAAAATGAACTCCGAAACTGCTTGGATAACAGTAACATTGCGTGAAATGTACGTATGCAAGAAAGGAAGGCATTCAAAATAGACAATTTATAAAACATCTGTCCAGAAATCAAACTGGAATTAAAAAAAAAAAAAAAAAAAAGTGATTAAAAAACATGAGCTTAAACTAAGATAAAAATAATGCAAATCCAAACAAGTAAAAACTGAATTGTTCCTTAGACTCCTCAAAAGAAGGAAGAAAAAAAGGTTTTATCTTTGGAAAACATTCTGCATTGTCGCACAGTCAAACCTAAACCTAATCTCGACTTGACCCTCAGAAATTTTTAGCTTGCAAAAAAAAAGTTGTAAAAGTCTCACGGATGCGAGTGTGTATATAAACACACAAACACTCACCCATAAACTGCATTTCCCATTCTCTGACGCTCTCCATCTGAACAGCATTGAGATCTGACAGATCGTCGTATTCGTCTAGTAGTGCATCTTTCTCCAGACAAAACGTAGCCAAACCACGAGAGGCATCCCGACCGGCAAAAATCCCATATGGCCCCTCTGAGGATGGAGGGATATAGAGAGATAGAGACAGAGAAAGAGAAATAGAGAATTGGATTACAAGGGTTTTCCATATAGACAAATGTGTACCTTATTAAAAAACTATAATGCAACTCTAACCTTCAAGGAAGAATGTTTTCAGTTAGCTCTTTGTAATTATTATCACTAAAGCATTGACAAACAAATCTACTACAATAAATATACAAAATATATGAGAGAATTCGAGCAGAAGGGAGAACTAAATATTTAAATTTATCTGTAGCATAAATACATTTTTGGTACACTGCTGTTAATTTACACTACGTGTAATTATTTGAAATCATTTTTCGAATGCTTGTCACTAGTAAAAACTTGTGCCGCACGATTAATCAAATCGCAATCGTGATATCAAGCCTGTGCGATTATATGACGCAAAATGCTGCGATTTTATGAAATAAATAAATGCATGTGTGGACATGACAGCCCATTCTCTCTGAAAGCTGTTTGCCCATTTCATACACTACACCGCTATACGCTAATAATTTTTTTTTTTTTTTTTTTAAAGGCCAGCGAGTTTCAGTTTAGGCAGTGGCATGTGTGGGATGTGGTAGCTCAGTGGTTAAGGTGTTGGGCTACTGATCGGAAGGTCATGGGTTCGAACCACAGGTCCACCATGCTGCTACTGCTGAGCCCCTGAGCAAGGCTCTTAACCCTCAGTTGCTCAGTTGTAAGTCACTCTGGATAAGGGTGTCTGCTAAATGCCGTAAATGTAATGTAATGCAATGTGTGGCACATATGGTCATGGTTTTTCCGGTGTGCAGCACAGAACGGGTGAAGATGGATGCTGGGCAGACGGACACTGAACTGGTGGCCAGAAAAAATGCTCGTCAACAACCTTTTTTTTCATGACTAAGACGAGACGATGACAAGACTGCACCACTGTCCAAAAACGCTGACTAAGACTAAATTAACATTTTTTTTTGACGAAAAAAGACGAGAGGAAAATGTTTTGTATAAAATAAAAGCTAAGATAAAATCTCTTCATTTTCGTCTACAATTGTCTCTGCTTTTTCATCAGATGTTACGACTTTAAAATATTCAGGGCGAGCAAATGTATATGTAAGGGAATAAAGTTTAATAATTACATGTAATATTGCTCCAAATATCATCAATAATGGTGTGTGCAATACCATATATATATATATATATATATATATATATATATATATATATATACACACACACACACACACACACTGTATACCTACAATTTTGATCTTAGGCTTTTCATTAATCGGCATTAATGTGTAATTTTATATTTTAATTTGAAAACGTTTTGCATTTGTTTGTTGTTGTTGCTAGTTTGAGTTTAGAAAAACAAATTTCAGCATTATCAGTAATCTGTGTGTGCATTTTCCTTGAGAACCAAGCAAGTTGACTCATGATACCATTTGTTTATTTTATCGCAATCGCATATCGCAATATTGACCTCAATAATCGCAATATGACATTTTTCCTAAATCGTGCAGCCCAAGTAAAAACTATATAAATGGATACTGACAGAGCAAATATATAGCATAGAATCTTTAGTGTTTAAGAGTGGTTTTATTTATACACCCACAGTCACATTGCTTGGTCACGGGCCTTCATGTAAATTTCACGTTACACAAACAAGCATCCACTTATCTTTATTTCACGGTTTTACAGAATCAAAACCTTCTTTTTCACGATCGTGAATCACATTAACAAACAAACTCTCATTGAAAAACTCTCAGCCTGAAAAAAGCACAGATCAATTAAGGGGCAATTGTAGTGAACACACATACCGAGACACACACAGACAGGGGAGAGAGAGAGCGAGAGAGATCCCACTGTTGGAACCAAACGCATTTATTCCTTAGGGTGTCGATTAATGTGCATTACTCAAGCATTTGTGTTCCCTCAGATAGTTTAAAGATCAATTATATTAGTACATCAACCTTACTCTAAAGTATGACATGTTATTAACTGCTTGTTTACATTTACATTGCCCTTTGAGGTCATGTAGATGAACGAGTGCAGATAGTACTTTCATCAAACTGTGCTGCACTGCCCCCTGCATCACATGAACATCAGCTCTTTAAAGTTGTGGTTAATTAGTTTTGCATGTGAAAAGCCTCCAGGCTCCTGAATGTGATGTGACAGATGAGAGCTGAATCATGGGAATTGGAAAATGACCAGACTTGGGAAAGATTATAAGAGTTAGTTGCTATAATTTACTGCCATGTCAGCTACTGAGGCTATCTTCATGCCAAGAACAGTTAATAAGTACTAAAATAACCTAAAATCACAAAGAAAATAAATATAGTCAAATATAGACAACTTAAATGAAATTTTTAATATTAGTATATGACAGAAACAAACTTTTTTCTGATGAAACCTTGTAAAATAGCTCTTTAAATGAATTGGCCTCATAATACAACCTTCTGTGATCATTATGCGCAGGACAGTCCAACAGAATATGCTTGACAGTAAGGGGAATGCTGCAGTACAAGCACTGAATGGGGTCTTCTCCTTTCAGCAGGTATTCATGTGTCAGCCTTGTATTCCCGATTCTACATCCGGTTAAGATCACCTAATCGAATCTTGATTTCATAGGTATTAGAGACCTGTTAGTAATTTCAGGGTGTATTTCAAACAGTTTGAGAGATTATAAGAAAGCATTTCTCTAAATAAATAGAATCTATAGCAGTAAAAACCTCAAGGAGGAAAAAATATCTATCCAATTCCTGACCAATCAAAGAAGAGAAACATTTAAAAGCAATCTGAAGCCAAGCAAAGTAACATTTGCATGCTGTGACGTTCATTTCAAAACTGTAATGAAAACACATTTACCTGTTGAGGTTCATTTAAAAGCTGACAAAGACCCCATTAATGCTGGCTACAGCTTTCGAAAAACCGAAATGCATTAGAATAAACATTATTTTATATTCACAGCATGCCACTGTGACTTGAACTGTGATTTCTTCCTAGTTGTTAATGTGCCACAAATTTATGCAGACTTTAAATGAATACATTAATTAAATTTCATAAAAAATGAAAATAAAAGAAAAGCTAAGTTGAGGCTTGATTACAGTCCCAAACATTGTGTCAGAGTTTGGGAAACTGAAAACGTTAGGAATGTTGGCAATAATCGTGTGTGTGTCAAAGTATTCACACACCCATCACTTTTTTCAATACCCCATACTGACAGTGAATACAGAGTCCTAGAAATGTCTACAAATGTATTAAACAGAAAACGCTGAAATATCTCTGTACGTAGGTATTCAGACTCTTTACTCAGTACTTAGTTGAAGCACCTTTTGGCAGCAATTATAGCCTTAAGACTTTTTGGGTATAATGCAACAAGTATTATACACCTGGATCAGGGGATTTTCTGCCATTCTTCTTCGAAAATCTGCTCAAGCTCAGTCATGTTTGATGGGTGGAAACTAATAAGTGATTAATGAGAAAAGAAATTGTAGTATAAAGCTGCAAGATACACACACACACACACATGGGAGGAAAAGAGAAAAAATAAAAAATTAAACCCACGTTGACTGAGCACTTTATTGCGAACATTATACTAATACTGGAAAGAGCCTCCTTTTGCTCTTAAAATAGCCTTACACATGCCATGGATTCCACAAGATGTGGAAAGATTCCTTAAAGTTTCTGCTCCATGTTGATTGATTGAATTTTTTCAGGTGCACTTTCATGCTGTGAATCTCTCATTCTACCACATACCAAAATGTGTTCTACCAGATTCAGATCTGGTGACTGGGAAGGCCAGTGAAGTACACTGAACTCACTGTCTGTTCATGAAACCAGTCTGAGGAAACTTTTGCCTTGTGACACAGTCAAACAGGAAGCAGACATTAGTAAATTGTGGCCATGGAGGGATGAAAATGATCAGCAACAACAGTCTGTGACATTTAAGAGATAATTGATTGGTATTACTTAGTCCAAAGTGTACCAAGAAAACAATCCACACACCCATACACCACAAGACAGGCTGGATCCATGGCTTCATGCTGCTGGTGCCAACTTGTGATCTTACTGTTTGTGTGCTTCAGTAGAAATAGACCTTCATCAGTCCAAGCTACATTTCTCTGGTCTCCAACTGTCCAGTTTTGGGGAGTTTGCGTCCACTGCAGCATCAGCTTTGTGTTCTTGGCTAAGAGAGGAGGAACGTGATGTAGTCTTCTACTGTTGTAGCTCATCTGTTTCAAGGTCATATGTGTTGTTCATTCTGAGACACTTTTCTGCTCCAAGTGGTTATCTGAGTTACTTTAGTCTTTCTGTCAGCTGGAACCCATCTGTCCAGTCTCTGGTGATCATCAACACAGTGATTCTTTCCAAAGAACTGCCTGTCACTGGATATCTTTTCTATATTGCACCATTCTGTGTAAAGTTTAGACACTGTTGTGCATGAAACTCCAAGGAGATCGCCAGTTTCAGAAATACTCACATTTCTGGCACAATCAATCACAGTTTTCCACCAGTCTGAAAGTTGTTTTGAACATTGCCCGAAGCTGCTGGATCATATCTGCATGCATTTGTGCACAGCCCTGCAGCCACGTGACATGCAGATTAGATAATTGCATGAAGCATAGGTGTACAGGTGTTCCTAATTAAGTGCTCATTAAGGGTATATACATGCTACATGTCAATGCTGCTTTGCATGTGTTCCCATTCTCTTTTAATTTTTTGTGATGCTCTGTTGTCTCTGGCTCCCTATGCTCTGGTATAGGTGGCCAAATAAACTAATCAGGAACAAGAATCCAACCAGATTCTATGGTTTATAAGCAGAACCCAGAAGCCCTGGACAGGGGAAGACAGCCGTGTTAGCCTTTGCTAGCCTTGTTACCCATTTGTTCTTGTTAGTTTGTTGACCCTGTTAGCCACAGTGGTTAAGGTGTTGGACTAATGATCGGAAGGTTGTTTGAATTTCAGGTACACCAAGCTGCCACTGCTGGGCATTTGAGCAAGACCCTTAACCCTCAATTGCTCAGTTGCATAAAAACAGTCACTCCGGATAAGGGCATGTGTTGAAATGCTATAAATTGAAAATGCAACTACATAGCACAGAGTAGGAGTTTATTTTATTGTTTAGACACACTTACTGTAGTAAGAGGGCAGGTGCCACCTATTGTAATTTTTGTTAGATTAGACTCACAAAACATATGCATGGACAGTCAGGGTTATGATACTAACCTAATCATCAATGTTTTCAGAAACTAAGACACAAGAACAGCATACAGATAAAAGAAGCCTCGAGTTCTTTTTTTAAGTTCAATTTCATTTCCCCAAGTGCTTCATTGTTCTTTCATTACTGAAACCATGACACTGAATTTCAGATGACCATTTTCACTAGAGGAAAAGGTCAAGATCCACATAGCAGACAGCATTAAAGGTAGGGTCTCCGTTGTTTGAGAAGCTTCAGAAAACTGCGTTTGGCTGCCAAACAAAACAAAAACAAACCTAACGTGTAGCCAATAAGCAGAAGGGGGTGTGTCATGTAAATATGGGCGGAGAGAGTGTTCAGTGCACATGTGTGACATTAGCAGAAAGCGGTTTTAACAGTGACATGGAGAATAAAAACAAAAAAAGAAAGTGTTAATATAGGATCAGCTTTCCAGCGCTGGAGAGAACTGAACGTCTTCCGCGTGATAAAAAGATCCCCTAGGTCAGCTGCCCCAACAAGTATAATATTGTCTGGGTTATACTTGTCTGGTGTACGTGTGGGGCGGAGCTATCAAAAAACAGGGGTGAGACCCATTTGGGCTAGAGGCGTGTCTGTTTTGGTGATTTCAAATGTCAACATTGGCTTTCAAACAACGGAGACACCAGCTTTAAGTGTCAAACTCGTTCCAAAACCAAAGCATATGCAGGGCATACGCAAGGATAGGGTTAGGGGTTGCTGTATATTTGATGTATGACTAAAAGTACAGATGCAGTGGCAAGATAAGTGTTTACACTGCTCACATGTAGCTGGCATCTCAGATGCCCCCCCTTTTTTTTTACTGGACATGAACAATCAGTGTGTTGAACAAACACAGGGCAGACACATGTGTTCATATTTTTAACAGAAAGTATATAGATGGCTATATTGTCTGTATTCTGACTTTCATGAGTGCGCACAGGCAGACACACACACACACAAGTTCAGGTCTCGGGCCGGCCACGACTGAGGTGCCCTTGAGCAAGGCACCGAACCCCCCAACTGCTCCCAGGGTGCCGCAGCATAAATGACTGCCCACTGCTAAGGGTGTGTGTTCACGGTGTGTGTGTGTTCACTGCAGTGTGTGTGCACTTTGGATGGGTCAAATGCAGAGAACAAATTCTGAGTATGGGTCACCGTACTTAGCCGTATGTCACGTCACTTTCACTTTTCACGCAGGCAAACAGGTACACACACACGCAGACAAACAGGTACACACACGCAGGCAGACACACAGATGCATGCAGTAAAGCATAAAGCTCTTAAGCTTTTAATATTGAAGGCCAAAAACTAATCAAACTACTTTTAAAATAAACTTTAACTAATGGTCTGTCTAAACACCAAACAGCCTTTAGAAATCAGAAACAGAATGAGAAAACCACCAGGTCTTATGACTTGGACATTGCAAGAGATGGCTTACTCAGACTGCACAGTATGAGGCATTGTGTGAGAGATAGAGATACTGATTTATTGATGACTGGTTAAAAATAAAGAGGAAAAAGGGCTTTGATGCTCTGCATCATCTGATTCTCATGAGGGGAGAAAAACTCCATACTTTTATATGAACGCACAGACAGACACACGTGCAACAGAACTCTACAGTCTACATTCAAAGCAGCGGTGTGCAATTTTTAGTAATGTGACTTGATCTCGTCTGATTAGTCAATAAGTAATAAACATGACCTGTTCAAAAATTTTGTTTAGTTTACAAATACTAGTTAGCAGTTAACTAAGTTTAACAGGCTTTACATTTTGTATCATTTCTTTTTTCTAAATGTCAAACACTATGTAGCTGACACTGGATTAACTCTGAACATTAATGTAAATAGGGTATAATTTGATCCAGCCACAAAGGTAATGTTAAAAAGATGAAAACTGACTATTTCCTAGGCTAACACGGAAATATACTAATTTCTAATAAACTATGATGCTTCAGATTCATTCAGTCATGTGTGTAGTCATTCGATTTAAAATAGCTAGGATTTATTTTAGATTTAGGAGCAGCCAGGTGTTTTTCTTTTGTGGTTTCATAAGCACAACTGATCAGGCGATTAAACGTGAATGCCTCAAACCAGATGCGCCTGGGAATGGACATATATAGTACGCTATGTTACACACACACATGCACACACACCTGGTCTCCACAACTAACACAGTGATACACAGATAAGCCATGATCATTATATCAGCTAAAACTGATACCCTGTACACTAAATATTATTGTATTATAGACTGGACTGATACATGATGAAAGCATTCAGAATTGGAAGATGATGACATACACTGTTCATAATATGTGACAACCGCTGTGCATCACTGGGAAAATAAATAGACCTGACGATTATGAAGATGACTAGGGGTGGGCGGAATGACCAAATATCTGTTTCACGGAATAATTTTATTCCGCGGAAACGGAATATACCGTCATACCGCCCAGCCCTAAAGATGACGATAATGATGGTGCACCTTTATGTACCAAGACCGTTACACATGTTTTCAATGTCCTGAGTAAAACTGCCAAGCAATTAATACTTCAATAAATATGACTAGGACAGAGCAAACTTTAACCGTAGAACCTACACACTGTGATTATATCAACAAGTGATTTGGACAGCTTAATTGCTTACTGGTTCCTTCACAGTAATAAAGTCGGTTGTGTGCTACTTCAGGATGTGGGAAAAATGATATTATGGACATAAAAGCTGACAGAGTGCCACACCATAAAGCTTGGGTTTTAGAGTCTGCTTCAGCTGTCACTGTGGAAGGTCAGAAAATTAAGCATGAGAAGAAGGAGGAGGACGAGGATGCTGATTAGTAGTAGCAGTAGTCTAATAGTAGTAGTATTATATGTGCTTTAGCTCTTCATTTTCATTTTAAACAGTCTTCTTTAAGTTACAAATAACGTTTTGCCTAATTGCAAGTGAAGCCTAACAAACAGCACATACAGCTGGCGAGGTTATGGAGGAAGTAAGCATTTTTGCTTTTCTTTCAAAGTGTTTGTGTAATGGCAGCCGTAACATTAATGAGCAGGTGCTGAGGACAAAAAGAATGAAGTGAATGAATGAAAATTAGCTATTTTGGCCTTTTGCGGGGTTATGGCTGCAAATTCACTACAGAGGTCTGTGTGGATGTGGAGACGAAGCCAGGAGTGGTTGGAATGTGATGTGAATAGCTTCACAGAGATGCAGTTTTTTGAAAATTTTCGGATGTCGAGGGCAACTTTTGATTATCTCCGTTTTTGTAGGCATAGCCACGTTTGTGTGCGTACACGCCGGTGCATAATTTTGACGAATGTCGATGTAAATTGACGTAAAAGTCGCATTAAATCCGCCTTGGTTGTTCACACTGCGGCCACATTGGAAAAAAATCAGATTTGGGCCACTTTTACCTGCAGTCTGAACAGGGTCAAAGACATTTTAAAATATCCCTGCTTGAAATAACAGACTATTCATTTTTAAAACACACACAAATCACAATATAACACCTACTGCTGTCAGAGCAAGCCAGGCCACACTGCACTGTGCTGTGCTATTAACTCTGCTGGAGGTTGTACCCATAACTGATTTGACAGCCACGCCTTCAGGAAAAAGGTGGATAAATAAAGTATGGGGTAAATCAGAAACATCTATTCATGCACAGCTGTTTATAAAATACTGGCACAGCAAACAAAAGCAGCACATTTTTCAGTGACTGCAACAATGCACTCTTGCAAAAGATTCATTACTTTAACATGAACAACATCTGGGTTCATCAAAAAATCCAGAAGCACTAAAAATTTGCTGACTGATTTGTACAGCCTTGGTGTTCACTTTTTAAGCCATTAGCCCATATTCTATGCATACGCAAATTAATATAACTTAATACATTAGTCACGCCATCTTCTTTGCCATGTTATTCATTTAGTCCACCGAGTTTAGATTTTCATTTCTTAATATTTCAGCTAAAAAAAAGTGTTAATTAAACTATATCCCTTAAGAAACACATTACTCTGTGAGTGCCATTATTTTAAATACATTTAATTAAAGTAGCTAGGTCTAGAAGTAGTATTAACTTTACTAATACAAAATATTATAATATAAAACACTTGACAGTAGTTAATATTGTGGGCAGGTTAAAAAATAATCAATCCCTGATAATAACTATACACTTATTATACAAACGGTGCAAACTTATAATTATAGTCATTAATTTTTACTGATATTTTACTCCTTACACTAATTTGATCTATATATCTATGAATTATACAAGTTGCAATTTATTATTATATATATTTAAAGTGAATTATTAGTTTCACCTTGTGTGAAAGAGTGAAGAACCTGAAACTACACTATGCTACTTTTAAACACAAGATATTTGTGACATCTCTGGATTTGTGATAGGGCTTTTTGTATTACTGGGACAAAGACCAAATCTAATATCAGAATCAACAAAAACATGCATTGCACTGTTATCTTGTATAGTTTCTATTGTATAGTGTTATTTATGTCTGTACTTTTGAGAGTCACAAACAGCTGGAACCAAATTCCTTGTGTGTGTCAACACACTTGGCCAATAAATCTGATTCTGATCTATCCCACTTCCAAGAGGCTACCGATGGCCACGACTATAATGAAAATCAAAAGTCAGCAGGTTAAAAGCAAAGAAAGGTTTCTTGGTCCAAACAGGGCAAAGGCTAATAAACATGTTACAGCAACCAGATAAATGATGATTTAAAAAAATGAAGCAATGGCGTGTGTTATGAGAGGTCAGTGTTTGGATGCCAAATCATACACAAATCCAGCAGAAGGAAATGTACACACCCATCTCACACACACAATATTATATAAAATAATAAACACACACTTCTACTATATCGTATAAACTACTCAGTATTTCCTTTGCTTTCTCGATAAGGAAAAGACAGTGTTTTATAAGAAAAATGAGGATTAACGAGCTGTGGCATGTGAACCGACCGGACAAAAGCGAGTCTTGGCAGGATGAAGTGTATCAAGGTTTAGTGATTAATAACAGGCCTATTAAACGCGTCTTATATTTACACACGCTTTGCTACAGCTTAACGTTTTAATTCCCTGATGAAAATATGGTTAAATTGCCCTCTTGGAGGAAGAACAACAGAGAAACGATGCGTTTTGTATGCGCATTGGATAGTCATGCTAAATCTAATTCTAAATCTGTCACGCTAACCTCTATTCTATTCGCACGAAACGCACATTTTTTGCTCGAATGCAGATATTAACTGTTAATAACAAACGACAACCTTAGGAACTTATCACGTACTAAAAAAGTTCACTACTAAATACGTTTTATATCTGCTAGCTATGGAGAAAGCTAAGGTGGGCTGGGCAGCTAGTGAACAGACGCTCATACAGCTTCCGTATCCCAAATGTACATGTTGTTCCCTATAAAGGCGCACTATAACAAGTCCCAAACTTCCAACTAGAGCTAATTTCTAGTGCCCTATTTATTCACAAGTGAATAATTTGGTACACAAGCAAAGCTTAACTAGCTCTTAGCTATGGCCTGGCGGTCGCATGTCCACGTCAGACATGGCTTCATTTCAGTACCATGAAACCTTTAACTTTTAATGAACTCTTTGCAAATGAGGCCTTATTCCGTATTATTAAGAATTAATAAATTATTAAACAACCAGCGCATGACAGACTGTGAATCGTGAATACACAAGTGAGTGGGTTAGCTTATATATGTCGGTTATTTAGCAACAACAACAACAAAAAAAGAACAACAAGAAAAGTAGATTCACTTTAAAATAAAATTAATAATATCATTAATAAAATAATTTCTGCGTATTGTTTGTCAGATTCATTACATCACGTTTAATAGGCAGATTACTTGCCTTTGCAATATTTACTAACAAAACAACTTAAGTAAATAGCTGATCTATTAAAGTTAAATAAAAACCGTTAGTTTGGATAAACTAAAGTTCACTTACGAGTAAATAACAACATGTGTTGTTAAACAGAACATGTCAGGAAGATAACTACCATGATAACTACCATGATTTACCAAGCACCAAGTCAAATAGGTTTTACTAAACAAGTCTTCACGTATTATCACCCGAACAAACACAAAGCTGACTTGTTTTATCTCAAAAACATAGTTATTAAACCGGATAACTTTCATTTAAGAAAGGGTTGCCTGCTCGCTCTTTTTTCAGCCAGAACAGGGCGGATTACAAATCGCACACTGCTCCCTCTCTGAGTCTACTATGTGAAAGACAGGATAATGGCGTTAGGACACTATGTAGTGCACTAGACTGTACACAACTACGATTTTAGCACTTGTAAGTATTTTAAGCGGGCAAAAATTTACAACTAACTGGTAACGCAAACTCTTACCGCGTCCATAAAACTTTTTGCCGCTCGTCACGTCGAAAACTTTCATGTTGACGGCCATGAGAATGCGAGGGTTCTGGACGCCGTCGTACTCCCGCAGCTGATCCAGAGTGAAGTCCCGCCTGCCCATCTTGGGCAAAGCCGAGGCCTCGTCTCCTCGGCCCGCGTCGGCGCCTGACCTCCTGAACCACCGTCGGTAAACGCAGTAGCAAGCCGCCAAGAACAAAATTAACAAGGCGAAGTTGAGAAGCATGCCGCCGAGACCGAGCCCTGAATCCAACACCTCTGTTGTTGTCCCCTGGCCGTCACTTGTGTCAGCTACTCCGCTCCTGCCGTCCCCATCGTCCGCCATACTGCACGTTAGCGTCTTACCCACAAGAAAGGTTCCACCCACCTCACAATCCACAGCGCGTATGATTGGCCGCTGAAAGAGTAAACCTGTCAGGATTGGTTGCTGGCGCCCGGAGGCAGAGCTTCCCGTTTTTAATTGGCTCTTGCCTACAGACTCTGAACGCTTGGAATTTGTAGTCGCCTGTTGTTTTCTTTTGCTACACACATTTGCTAAACAAGGAAAACAATAGACAAATAATAAAATTACAATAAAGATATTATTTTAATTAATGATATCAGTAGCAATAGGGTTTATGATAAAATATTATATGTCATACAAGAAAACTATACCATGTACTTCTAACATATGAACACTTTATATCACACCTTTTAACATTTGATTTGTTGATCAGTTCTATATTCTGTATTCATATTTAATACTCGTACTGTCTATATTATATCTCATCGTCTGTCTTGTCTTATATAGTATAGTGTTATTTATATATGTACCTCTGAAAGTCACAAACAGCTGGAACCAAATTCCTTGTGAGTGTCAACTAATTCCAATTCTAATTCTAATTCTAATTCTCCTTTAGTGACATCATGAACTTCCCAACCAATAAAATACTACTAAAGTAACCACTAAGTAAGTACTGGGTTAAAAAAAAGGGTTGGAAGTGATTCTCCAAGTGATTCTTCAGAACAATCTCTGAGATGTGTTTAGAAAAAGAAACAACGGCCCCACAACTGAAACCGTAAAGGTCAGTACAAATAAAGTCAGAAACTCGTATTAACAGCCTTTCCAATGTGTCTACTTGTAATTGTGACTTGAAGGATCATTGATATGCAAGTTTAAATAAAAATAAATAAATAATTGTATTTGCCCAAATGCAGCAATAATACATAGTAAAAAAAAATCCCTGTATCCATGCTTTAGAAATATCACTTTAAAATGGCACAACAAAAGGTTTGGGGTTTTTAAAAACAGATTTTAATTTTTTTTAATATATGCATTTTTACATGTTACAATTTAGAGGCAAAAAAAAAAGGAACCTTACATGCATACGAACACACCAGCGCACGCAGAAAAATACTACAGCTCAATAAAAATTTAAATCAACCAAACCATAGCAATTTATCATCATTTTTATGTACAGTTTATATTTCTATTATATAGTTGCATTATCCAAATAAGTAATAAGCAATAAAATATGATTAGAATCAATTAAATCACTCAAAATTGCGAGAAAAAAAACATCCCTTCTCCAATAGAATGTAAAACTTTTTTTTTTCCTGGAATATAAAACTCCTTTCTTTAAAACTCCTTTCTTCTCCGTTTTTAAGCAATAAAAATACTTAGAAAATAAAGGTACTTCAAGTAAAGAGACATAATTCTAATTTAAGCCAAAAAAAATATGCAAGTTTGTTAACTCTATTAAAACAGAAATTTAAAGTATCCTATGTTCTTAGGATCTGGATATCCTATGTATCCAAAATGTTTATTTTTATTACAATCACGCACTAGCTTGGCCTTTGAGCAGGATACTGATGGTTTTTTCCCTCCATTTCACAGTCACTTCCAAACACTATGCACCAATATACTACATCTAGTGTCATTTTTGTTGTCATGATATTGCCATCTCAAGTGTAAAATACAATTACACTATTATAATCTGTGTAATCTACTAATTTGTTTGTTTTTTCTCAAATAAAACAAAAGTCTTATACTTTCTTGTCATAGATCATTTCAGTGATCATGTCATGATGATCAGGCACAGACACAAAGGTTATGACACCACCAAAATAAAATAATGTCAGTGATATATTTCCTGATATATTTAAAGTAAAAACTTTGAAATGTAAGGCACCCCAGAAGATAAAACAAAGAAATTTACATTCAACACATAAACATCGTCCACACACTCGATGCAGCGCTCGTAAACCTGACAGCAGAATGGTTTTTTAATAATTTTCAGTCCACCAATTGTGCCTATTTAAAACTGAATAACTGTTAAAACCAGCCATGAGCCAAAAAGCTGTTTCTGCTAAATAGACGAATACGATAATCGGACTGATACATTACATAGTGAAATCAGTTAAGCCCTGATGGTTTAACACTCAAGCTTTACTTAACGGTTTGGCTCATTCACTCGTAGTAGAGATTTACGGTCTAGGCCTTAAAATAGCCCTTTTCATTAAAGATTCAAAATATTGATCTTTCAAGATTCATTTAGTTTGGCGGATGTGCATCTTTGGTTTTGCTAGCCATTTCAGATTGTGGGTTCTTCTTCACGTTCTTTGTGGTTGATGTTGCTTCATTGACTGTGTTGCTCTTAGCAGTTGCTTGCTGATTGGCTAAAGCTGATTTGGCCAGCCCCACAACAGCCCGGTGATTAGTTGAGGTCATTTTGTCGTTTGCAGACCCACGACTAGCTGAAAGGGGTTTAGTGTTTGCTGGAGCAGCTGACCGATTAGTTGAATCCGTCTTAGCTTCCCCTTCAGCAGCAGGCTCATTCGAAGCCTTGGTGGGCGGGGCATGTTTTGATGATGAAGACGAGGTTGAGTTGTAACGTTTCCGTCTGCCCTCATCCCCTCCAGAGGACGAGTGTCTCCGTCTCCTGCCCCCCTGCTCCTCACCCATTGGTGGCTGAGACAGAGGAAGTGTGGTTCAGATTTTCTGCCACTCAGTGGCACATCAAATTTTCAAAATTTAAATTTTCAAATTGATCAAAAATTAAAAACTAGCATACTGTCCATAGATGAATTGATTGTTAGAAATAGTATTATAAGTAATATTTAAAACTTCTTATTACAGAACCATACGCCCCCACAGACTGTAGACCAACTACACACAGTCAGTCACTTACATGATCTGTTATGTCATGACAGCCATTCAGTTAGTCACACAGTCAGTCAGTCACTAACTCGCACTGTCAGGCAGTCAGTCACTCTCAGTCAGTAAGTCATTCAGTCAGTCGCATTGGCAGGTAGTCACACAGTCAGTCGATCACTCACTCATTCATAACTCATTCACAAGGTCAGTCAGTCTACCATTTCTTCCTTCACTCATTCAGTCAGTCACTCACTGTCACTAAAGCACTCCCACTAAGTCATATCCAATCACCATCAGTCATCCACAGAAAGAATCACTGTCAGTCACTAACACACTCCCCCCCCCACCCCACCCCCCCCACACACACACACCTCCACTCTGAAGTCATCTATGCGCTTAAATTTGCAGAGGTGCTCCTGCAGCTTGGGGTCAATCACTTGGCCTTTAATCCGTGAGTACTTCAGGAAGGCCCAGAACTTTTCAAGACCATACAGTTGACCTATACACAAAACATATATACGAGCATTAATGATTAGTTCATAATACACACATTTTTACAATTAATGAATGAAGATACAAGCATGCACAAATATGTGCATACTCAAATAAAACATTCTGCAATGCAATTTTTACAAGACACAATCTGACAAAAATGCTAATACTTTTCCATTTAACACGTCAATAACAACGCTGTTGATTTTATAAATGTTTAAGCATTAATACTACTTCGTATCAATAGATTTTGCACGTCTCTAACATAATGTTTAACTGCCTGCTACAAAACTGCAAGAGTAATTTAAGATAAAGGTGATAACTTGATAACCAGGCTAAAGCAGCTTAAATGATAAGGGTAGCTTTCCCATTGCATAAACAGTGCATTGGATCTCTGGAGCAGCCTGGTTGTGTAAATATTCACACAGAAATTTAACAGCAGAATTCTTCAACACACTGGTGGTTTCCTGGCAGTTATGTTAGATTCCTGATGCAGGCTATAGAACAGCTCCAAATATGATGCCGTTTAGTACTTAGGTGATACTGAAAAATGTGATTCATTATTTAAAATACTATATTGGGACATGTATTTCATTACAATGGTCAAACATGTATGCTGTTAAGTTGTTGAGAGACTATTTATAAACATTGATATTAGAGGCAATAGACCTGTTGCGCTTTTTACCTTTCTCATAGTCGTGCAAAGTTTCCTCCTGAAAGTCCTTGAAGATGTCAGGTCTGAACCTCTTCTCCAAACCGTAACTGTAAAAGCGGAACAGGCATTCCAGTCCGTACCTGAAGAAGGACAAACGGCTCTGGTTAATAAAATAAATACTCTAAAAAAGAGCACATGTGCAAACTGTACAGGTGAGCACCGTACCAGGCCAGGAATAGCACAGGTAAGGACAGTTAGAGCAGAGCACAGGTAAGGTTCAGTAAAGCACAAAAGAAAGTAAAGCAAAGCACATTTGAAGATGGGTAAAGGAGCGCACAGGTGAAGACGGATAAAGAAGCACACAGGTGAGGGCAGTTAAAGAAGCACACAGGTGTGGGCACTTAAAGACGGGTAAAGAAGCACACATTTAAAGACAGGAAAAGGAGTGCACAGTTGAAGAACAGTTAAAGGAGCGCACAGCTGAATACGGGTAAAGAAACTAACAGTTGAAGAAAGGTAAAGAAGCGCACAGGTGAGGACAGTTAAACAAGCGCACAGGTGAGGACAGTTAAACAAGCGCACAGGTGAGCACAGTTAAACAAGCGCACAGGTGAGCACAGTTAAACAAGCGCACAGGTGAGCACAGTTAAACAAGCGCACAGGTGAGGACAGTTAAGAAAAGCACAAATAAAAATGTTAAAGCAGAAAATAGGTAAAGACTCTGTAATAAGGGAACAGGTGAGAACATGTTAAGACGTGTTAAATAGAAAAAATATGAGGGTTGTTTATGTGAGAGAACGTGTAAGGCCAAAAGGTGTTGCTGAAGGGCACAGGTGCATATTGCGTTATCACAGAAAATCACAAGCACAGAGTATAGTATTACACTAGGACATAGGTTTGCAGTCCAGTGTTACAGAATGGTACAGGTGCAATGTTCAGTGTAAAAAAAATAAAATCACACAAAGTGTTATAAAAGGGCAGGTATGCAGTGCGATGGTATATCATATGAGCAGAGAGGCTTTATAAACAGGTACAGGTGTTGCAAGTGCTGAGTGGCATTACAAGACAGCCAAGGCATGCTTAAAATTACAAAAAGCTAGGCATGAGGTGTGTTGCAAATGGACATGGGTGGCATGTTACTGAAAAGCGGTCATATGCATTGTTGCATAACGTGCAGGTGTGTGAAAGTTTTTCTGCAAGACTCAGCTTGCAGTGAGTAGGTTCTGTTTCCATACACACACACAGATACACACCTCCACAGTCCACATTGTGATTAGTATTACAAGAACCAGCATGACCTGTTTACCAAATACCTGTGTCAATCTGCTTCCATGCTTTTGATTTGCTATTTATTCTCACCTGCAGTCCTTCTCTCTCTCTCTCTCTCTCTCTCTCTCTCTCTCTCTCTCTCTCTCTCTCTCTCTCTCTCTCATGCTGCAGAAGGTGTGATATTTCCCAAGGTTTTATGTGTGTGTACGGGAACTGATAATACCATTCCAAACCTGCCACACTCTCTTTACAGCTGCCTGTGTATGCTCTCTTCATGAACAAAATCTTGTCTAAATTTCTAAGCTTACCAACTGCCCTCATGCCCTTATCATGCACTGTCTAAAGCACAAGTCCATATTTAACAGAATGCATTAAGGGAAATGAATAACAAAACAGTGAGCTTATTGAGAAAATGGTATGGACTGAATAGACACTGTATCCCTGAAAGAATTTTGCCCCCTCAGTGGGAAGGAGGATTCAGGATACCACATATTATACGGATCTACACCAAGAAGAAATGCAAGGTGAAATTAGAAGTTCAGTTAGAGCCCCACTTTTAGAGAAAGCTCAGTGTGAAACTGGATCTGCTGGTGTTAGAGACCGGTCAATCTGAATGATATACCTGATCCAAGAGTCACATGAAAGCTCAGAAATGTTCAGATTCACTTATCATCACCGGACTGGATTGACATTATAGGGTATGTCTTAACCATTATGATCTTTGTGTCTTATTCATTATTCAAGAACACTGCAGTCAAAATGGTGACATTTTGTAAACTGTTGTTCAGTATTCAAACACCCTGCTGGTCAATATCCAAACAAGTAGTTTACCTGTATGCAAACACCCACAGTTCAGTATTAAAACACCTACAAGTTAGTATGCATGCACTTGGATTTTCTTGTAGGTAAACATTTGTAGTGCAATACTCAAAGATCCCAAGTTTAAATTTCAGACACCTGCAATTCAGTATACAAAAAACCTCCAGGTCCGTATCTACAACACCTGCAGGTCCTTATCTATAACACCTGCAGGTCCGTATCTATAACACCTGCAGGTCCGTATCTACAACATCTGCAGGTCCGTATCTATAACATCTGCAGGTCCATAGCCAAACACCTGCAGGTCCGTATCTATAACACCTGCAGGTCCGTATCTATAACACCTGCAGGTCCGTAGCCAAACACCTGCAGGTCTGTAGCCATAACAACGGCAGGTCCATATCTATAACACCGGCAGGTCCGTATCTATAACACCGGCAGGTCCGTATCTATAACACCTGCAGGTCTGTAGCCATAACACTGGCAGGTCCATATCTATAACACCTGCAGGTCTGTAGCCATAACACCGGCAGGTCTGTAGCCATAACACCGGCAGGTCCGTATCCATAACACCGGCAGGTCCGTATCTATAACGCCTGCAGGTCCGTATCTATAACACCTGCAGGTCCGTATCTATAACACCGGCAGGTCCGTATCTATAACACCTGCAGGTCTGTAGCCATAACACTGGCAGGTCCATATCTATAACACCTGCAGGTCTGTAGCCATAACACCGGCAGGTCTGTAGCCATAACGCCGGCAGGTCCGTATCCATAACGCCGGCAGGTCCGTATCTATAACGCCTGCAGGTCCGTATCTATAACACCTGCAGGTCCGTATCTATAACACCTGCAGGTCCGTAGCCAAACACCTGCAGGTCCGTAGCCAAACACCTGCAGGTCCGTAGCCAAACACCTGCAGGTCCGTAGCCAAACACCTGCAGGTCCGTAGCCAAACACCTGCAGGTCCGTAGCCAAACACCTGCAGGTCTGTAGCCATAACAACGGCAGGTCCATATCTATAACACCGGTAGGTCCGTATCTATAACACCGGCAGGTCCGTATCTATAACACCGGCAGGTCCGTATCTATAACACCGGCAGGTCCGTATCTATAACACCGGCAGGTCCGTATCTATAACACCGGCAGGTCCGTATCTATAACACCGGCAGGTCCATATCTATAACACCGGCAGGTCCGTATCTATAACACCGGCAGGTCCGTATCTATAACACCTGCAGGTCCGTAGCCATAACACTGGCAGGTCCATATCTATAACACCTGCAGGTCTGTAGCCATAACACCGGCAGGTCTGTAGCCATAACACCGGCAGGTCCGTATCCATAACACCGGCAGGTCCGTATCTATAACGCCTGCAGGTCCGTATCTATAACACCTGCAGGTCCGTATCTATAACACCGGCAGGTCCGTATCTATAACACCTGCAGGTCTGTAGCCATAACACTGGCAGGTCCATATCTATAACACCTGCAGGTCTGTAGCCATAACACCGGCAGGTCTGTAGCCATAACACCGGCAGGTCCGTATCTATAACACCGGCAGGTCCGTATCTATAACGCCTGCAGGTCCGTATCTATAACACCTGCAGGTCCGTATCTATAACACCTGCAGGTCCGTATCTATAACACCTGCAGGTCCGTATCTATAACACCTGCAGGTCCGTAGCCAAACACCTGCAGGTCCGTAGCCAAACACCTGCAGGTCCGTAGCCAAACACCTGCAGGTCCGTAGCCAAACACCTGCAGGTCCGTAGCCAAACACCTGCAGGTCCGTAGCCAAACACCTGCCGGTCCGTAGCCAAACGCTGTATGTAGACACTTGACTCAAGTACTTCAGTAAAAAATATGTTGGATTTTACATGTTCTTTAAAAACCCAACCGCTTTTATAATCACAGAGATCTTACCTGCAAACTTGGTTTTCTCCTCTGAACATTAAACAATCCTTCACATACAATAATCCTATAGATTATATAGTACCAACCTGTAGTTTTCTTTGGCATCCTCCAAGGCATACTGCTTGAATTCTTCGTACATATTTCTGTTGAAGTTGTCTCTGAGGAAGAAGGACCAGAACCTGAAGAGTGTGTTCATCTCCTGCGATTGACCCACTCCCAACCGCTTCCTCTCTACAAATAAAGCAAACACACAAATAGCCAATCAGATTAGAAGACAACGGAATAAAGCTAAACTAGTAAACTGGGAAAAATCTAAATCTGTGCTACTGCTGCCTTCATTGTATCACTAATTGCAGTAAAGCGATTCACTGTATGAATGCTTTGTGTCAGTATTTAGAAGTGAAACCGATTATTAAGCATGCAACATTTCTCATTATTATGCAAAGGACTATAGAAATGTGAGTACCATTGAGACACCTTCGGCGATACTTGTGATAAACCTGCTGGGTGAAGCCGTTCTCTTGGAGCAGCTCGTGAGACGGGTGCCAGAATTTGGGTAGAGACTGAGGGGTGCAGCCATAACTGGATGACTGCAGGGGAGCGCCCTCCGATGGAGAAGCGTTTGAACTACTGCTTAGAGAGAAAGTGGGTGAGAGAGAACCAGAGATATACAGGGATTATTTAAAAGAATAAAATAAAATACTGGGTTTATTACATTTTTCTGAGAGATCAGTGTGTGTGTGTGTGTGTGTGTGTGTCTCCAGTCTAACCTAATGGAGCTAGTGCGTGGCCTGTGTTCACGAGAGTCCATCACCCAGCCTACATGACTTTCCAGTGGAGGATTGGAGCTGTGGCGTGTCTTCCTCTTCCTGGGAGTCTAAAAGTGACAGAACACACAACAATTACACGTCACACATACGAAAATGGTGTGCTATCAATACAGTGTAAAACAGAAATGTTCACGGTACAAGTACATAGTACGTACACAGCAGCTCAGGAAAATTCAAAGCATTGACTAAACCAATAAATAATTACACCTTTAAAAATATAACTATTTAATTTTATTTTAGATTTCTGAATTAGTATTTAGACTCACACATAACCTAATCTGTTATTGTCCTTGGAAAAGAACTTTACAGAATCTGCACAATCTATACTTCTTCAAACATATAAACACCAGCTACACGTAATAAACATATTGGATCCCACTGTTTATGTTGCTGCTCAAGCAGAAAAAAACAAACAGAAGAAGGCAAAACGGTCCGTACCTGACCGTCAATGCTTCCGCTGTCCTTCATGACTGGATAGAAGCGGGGTGTTTTGTTCGGATCTTGCCGACCGGGTGTGCGTGGGGTACGAGGGGTCCGGGGAGCACTAGGGGATTCTGGGACGTTAGTGGGCAGAGAATGGGCCAGGCTGGGCTCATCTAAAACAAACACACAGGAGAAATAAACAAAAATATAACCGAGTAGAAAATCTAAGGGGGAAAAAAAACGAACAAAACCATTATACTTAACAATGTAAGGCTGAAATATAAGATAGTGTAGGTTCCATAATACAGTGAAGATAAATGAATGAGGTTTCATGTTTAGAATATAATTCAATTTAATTACATCATATAGAACAGTATGTACATTATATAATTAAATTAGCACATTTATTTAAGTAAATTTTTTTTGTTAGTAGTTTACCCTTGTACCGATTATAATGTTATATTATCTTTAAATTATCTGTATATTTAAGTAACACTAGCTGTTAATATGTACAGATAAAATCTATATCAGTTACATAAACAGAGAGCATGTACCCTGGCTGGGGGGAGGTGGTGGCACTTCCTGGTTGGGGTCAATGGGTAATTTAGGGGTCAAAGTGTCAAACTCATCCTGGCTGATCACGTTGAGCTTCTTAAAGTTCTCGACCTCCTAGCAATAAAAAAAATCATTAATATTAGTATTTTCCACAATAATCTCTCAATCTTGTTTTAAATATGGTTTTACATTAAGAACAGGTGCGAAAATAAGTGCAAGATTTCACCTGGTTGAAATAAAGTCGTTTGGGTGAGTTGCTACTTTCATGATATGTTGTACATCATATTGTAGTCATAGTGTATCAAAATAATACCAACAGGATAAATATCGGAGTAAGTTTATCAGACTGATTTAAAAATTTTTTGATGCTTATCCTAATGACTGCCCTTCGTGTACAGTTTTTTTCTTCTTCTTTGCTTTTCCTTACCCTTTCCATGTCCAAGTCAAATACAGGCATGAAAAAAAAATGACCAAAAGGAAAAATAAACACAGATAGAGAGTACGTACTAAACATGCCGCATGTGAGGCAGCACGTATTTTATACTAACCTTTCCCATCAAACTAATAGTTAACATATAGATTTCAAATAAATCAGCAAAGTAACTGACGATAAATAATTGTTAAAGAGTGATTTTTAAATTCAGTCTCTTAAAGTCTCATTTTACTGAATTTTTATTTATTATCCAAATAGATTTCGTCTGCAGAAGAAAAAAATAAAAACAGCTCAGTCAACCACCATGAAGTTTTTCTCAGTAGATTAGTCGTGAGCCAGTAATTAGTCATTTACCCTGGAAAGCTCTGTGCACTTCTACAAGGTCAGAATCACTGCTGTCAAGCAGCGGTGGTGAGAAATATGGGTTTATTTTAGGATCAGATGCATTTTGGGAGCCCTGACAGACTGGCCCCCTGTAAAGGATATGCAAAGAGTGATATGTGAACTGAGGTCCAAAGACGCTGCAAGGAATAAATTATAATTAGAATTGTGCAGCTATGATTCAGCGCAAACGTAACACTTCTCAGTGCTCATTTCTGGAGTGTGAATATTGCCCAGTGCTTCGCTAAAGCCAGAGTCTCACTGGGTAAAATCAATTTGTCCATTTTAGTGGACTACAGTACGTAACTCAGCCATGAGCAAAGCAAGTCTGCTTCAAAGAGTAAAGTAAATCTTTTCTGTTGCATCCGTTTTACTTGAACGTGACGTTGATATAATTCGTCATCAGATATACATTTCCCCCAATTACCTTAACATTGATAGCATCCAGCTGATTCTCGTTCCCAGTCCACAGGTCTTGCTCATAGTAGTAGAGACCGTCATTAATGGCCTTAGCGAGCTCGGTGGTGATTTTGGCACGGGAGATGTGGTTTCCTGTGCGGTCGCCGCCCGGGTGCTTGCGGAGGTGCGGTGGCGTCTGAGTGACGATCAGGATCTTGTTCACGTCACTGTCATCCAGCTCGCCGTCCGAGTCCTCGTCTGACCAATCGGTAAAGGTGTTCTTGCGAGGTGCAACAAGTTGCTCGATCTCTTCGTCAAACAGGAAGTCGAGTTCTTCCTGGTAAGCTTCGGGTTGTGGATTTGTCTGAGCCGGTGTTGAGAGTTCCTGAGCAAAGAAGTATTTTCTACATGAATTTGACGATAAAATTAAATATATCATCAAACTCTGAACAGCAAAACATTAGGTATACATGATACTGTCAGGATTTGTTCTGATCAATATAAATCTCACGCAGTTTACAGGTTATGTACATCAGAATTGTATTATAATTTAACAACGGCTTTAACCTGATGACAGCCAGTGAGTCACAATCAGGATTTGCTCGCTAGTGATAGACTTAAGAATTTTTATTTTTTTTTAAAACAACTTTCATACAGTATAATTAGAGGCATAGACTCAAATTGCCTGTCTACCAGTCAAACACATCTGGAAGTTGTGGCTTGTTAAGTAAATAACATGATTGAATACTTGAGGACTGTATAGCATCATCATAAACACAGGTAAGGAAAACAGACTAAAAACTTATTTTAAATTAAATATATGAAGATGAAAAAAACAGACAGTAGAGATGGGCAATAATGCAAAAATATTATACCATTATAAAATTTTATTTTTGTTTATGCGTGATACAATTTTTTACTTTTTAGTTTAGTATCCATGACAACATACAAAATACAGTTCACTGTACAAAAAGTTAATTCATACGAAAATATTCTATAATCATTAATCTACCTAGGAGTTTTCAGCTTTAAAGATAAGGTTATTTAACCATTTTATTAGACTTAGAGGAAGGAGGAAGTTGGTGGTGAAGGGTTTCGGATGGCTGACTAAGCACAGGAGAAGTGAAGAAGAAAGCAAATGAAATGAACATGAAATGAAGCAAGGGTAGCAGAAGTGAAATGAAAAGTGAGACCCAAACATGGTGACAGATGTAGACAAATTAAAAGTGAGACCCAAACATGGTGACAGATGTAGACAAATTAAAAGTGAGACCCAAACATGGTGACAGATGTAGACAAGTTAAAAGTGAGACCCAAACATGGTGACAAATGTAGATAAGTTAGAAATGCAAGAAATTAAAGCAGTTGCAGCATTGCTGGTGATTTAATTAATAACATTTGTTAAATATAGCTTAATGTAAGAGTTTGAATAAATACTGTTTTTTTTAATCATTTTGGAGCATGAAAAAAGTAGGAAGAGTTTAATCAAATTCCACTCCTATGCAATTATTTTTCAGTAAATTTATACAATTCAGGTAACGAGCTGAAAAACCATAAGGGTGAGAAAGCCTATTTATGACATGTCTGAGAATAAGAAAAGAAAAGAAATTTGGACTCAAAAACTGACAGCTTTACTCTGTTCCCTTGAATCGTTTGTTAGTGTCTTCAGACCGTTACCTTGTTTTTCCCTGACGTGTTCCTGTGCCGTTTCTCCACCTGAACCCACTGGTTCTCCGGATCAGGCGTTCTGCTGGACAGCCCCTCGACGGTCCTCTCATCCGAGCTGGACACACTTTTCGACTCGACCTCGAACGACTCATCAGACTGCGGTTTGGTGTCAGTATCAGAGCTGTCGTTTATTAGGCCATTTGTGGCAGCAGGAGGCTCGACTGTGGTCTGGTTGGCCGGGGAAGTTGAACCTGAAACGGAGGAGGAAGAGATTAGCTGTGGTGATTTGTGAGTACGTGTTGTAGGGATGTTTTGTATTGTGTTATAACTTTATAGCAACACAGCTGGGTCGAGTTACAGAAGACTGAAGCACACAGAGTTTAATGAGGTGTGTAAGAGCGGGTAAATCCGAACACTGTTTTTGTAATTTGTTGAAATGAATACCGAAAGATATCAGAGCTACACATCAAACAATGAAATAACAGTAATAACGAAGTTACAATACAGTCAGGACTGCTATTACTAAGGAAACCACGTTCTTGGTACAATTTAGACAGAACTTTATTTCACAATTATTATATTTCAGTTTTAAAAAAATGTAATTTCTGTATACATATATGCAGGAACATAAGTAATCAGATGTGCTAGTAGCACCAGTAGAGCATCAACAGAGTTCAGTACCTGCAGCAAGTGAGGTGAAGGTTTGTCCCGGGATAAACTCAGGACAGTGAATGAGCTGGCTGAAGTCTGTGTGTGAGGAGTTGGCAGGCAGCCCAGGGATCGGCCAGCGCTCCGGATCGTCCTTTCTCCGAATCTGCTCGTCGACCAGCTCCACTACGTCACTGTCTTTCATTGCCTGAAAACACACGATTATAAAGCTAGAACTCAAACTCTCACAAAGTTGAGGTTCTTTTATAGGTGCTAAACCCTACAGATAGAACTTGATGCCTTCTAATTCATCTGCTTCCTGTTTTAAAATATGCTTTTAAATATAAATAAACAACTGTTACTTGTATGATGTGTAATATTATATATGCAATGACTGACTAACAAACTACCCATTTGTCAATTTTTTTTTTATTATTATTCATAATGAATGTCAGTCAGCGTCTTCAGGATTCTTAATCAACTGTTCATTTTCTTTTTGAAAATAATTATGTGACCGTGTTCTTTTTATTTTTCAGAGGTCAAAATTTCAAATTTGAGTCAGGGTCAAGATCAGGATTAAAGGTCACCTCCTTGATGAGACTGACGTCGGTGGTGAGAGCTTGGATCCGGCGGAAGCCGGCAATGAGAGAGATGGGCAGGAAGCCCTTGGTGTCCATCTTTCTCCTCAAGAAGAAATCGCGTTCCAGGTTGTGCAGGCTGAAGTAGTACTCGCTTCAAGAACAAACAAATAACAAAACTTTAATTCATTTGCAAACATACTCAATAATAAAACAAACAAATCACAGATAATACAGCAAACAAGACAGTACACAGGGTAAAGTTTATAATGAGAGAATATAATGAGAGATAAGACTACTATAAAACTTCTATGTTTTTTGTGGTCTTGATAACATTGTTAGTGCATCATATTTGTTTGAAGAAATATGTACTAAAATGCCTTGCTACAAAGTCCACAACAAATAAATAAGTGAATATATATGTAAGGAACTGTATGAGTCAAATACAAGCATGTATCTGAGATTAACAAAATATTAACAAAAATAAATTAATTAATTAATAAAAATAATAAATGCCCACATATAAACACTACACAATATACACTATAAACAATACTCCAAATGCACAGTGATTTATTCAGGTAAATCAGGTTAGTACATTATAAGGTTATAAGACATTTAAAGGTGGGGTCTCCGTTGTTTGAGAAATGCTTCAGAAACCTGCGTTGGGCCGCCAAACAAAACAAAAATGTGTAGCCAATGAGCAGAAAAGGGCGTGTCTTGTCAATATGGGCGGAGAGAGTGTTCAGTGCGCATGTGTGACATTTTAACATTGACATGGCGGATAAAAACAAAGAAAGAAAGCGAAGAAAGGCTTACGAAAAGGCAAGAATTAGGAACCGTGTTAATATAGGATCAGCTTTCTTGCGCTGGAGAGAACTGAATGTCTTCTGCGTGAAACAGAGCTAAACCTTTCACGGTACAACACACATTAATACAAAATCACATTTGTATTATCATAGTATTACTCAATGAGTTCATTTATTGATAAAAATATCCCCTCGGTCAGCTGCCACAACAGGTTCCACCATAATACTTGTCTGGGTTATACTTCGGTTATCAGACAAGTATAACCCAAGTATAACCCAGACAAGTATTATGGTGGAACCTGTTGGGGCAGCTGACCGAGGGGATATTTTTATCAATAAATGTATGTGTGGGGAGGAGCTATCAAAATAGGGGTGGGGTATTTATCTCAAATATAAATAACGAATACATGAAAAATAATTGGCAACTAAATAAATAATATTCATTTTTAAATAAATGGAAAAACCCAGATCCTTGGCACCTACTGTATACACTGGTCAACATTCTCTCACATCATTTGATTTGCACGTATAAACGTAGGCAACAAGAAGCCCTGTAAAAACTTGTCCCAGTTCTGACCCAGTCCCAGAGGCTATTAAACAAGACTACACTCTTTATTATTCTCAGGCTTCAACCTGCCTGACTGATACCTCTGTAAAAACTGGATATCTAACTGAAAAACGTCTGTAACTTCAATTCCAAAGCTTGTGGTCAGAAAAGTGCACGAGAGATATCAGACTGTCGACTGTGGTTGAAGCCTCGGAAGATGAATAACAGAGATAAAAGCAAGCTATAAATACTTATGGAATGAGTTTAACATTAAGGAAATCCAATTTCAGATGAGCTGTTGGTTAAAAATTCAGTTCCTATAAACTAGTAAATGTAACTTTGCTTTAAATCTCCCTGAATTCTATAAGAGTACAAATAACAACTAGAATTGTTACTTCAGGTGTTTTTTGTTTTTTTTTATCTGAGCCTTTCAGGACTGAACAAAACCTGAACCAGCCTGTAATAAATACTGATGTTTTGTATTTGTGCCCAAAATGTTTTTAATTCTTTATTCGATTATTTTACTGCAACACTTTCTTCTGTTTTTACTGACATGCACTGCAGAAGAAAAGCTGAAAAAGGATTAAGTGAGACAGGATGGGCAACTTTTTGGGGAAAAAAAAACCTTCAGGATCTCCACCCAACATTCCAATACGTTTATGTGGCTAACTTTATGAGCCAAGTTTACGCCTTTGTACCATAAAAGGTTGAGTTATGGAGAGAACAATTTATGCAAATGTGCTCCAAACTTTCATGGATCATATCTTTTATGTACTGGTTTAAGTTCAACTAAAGCTTTTTTCTTTTTTTTTTTTTAAATCAAGTGTGTAATAGAATTTCATTTAAGAGTGCAGATAAATTAAAGTGTGAAGATGCACTGTGGTGAAAAAATAAATATGTATTAATATGCCTTTAAATAGAAATGTAAACAGACGGCTAGATAGACAGATAGATTAACGCCAATATCTTTTATGGTTCAAATTGAATAAATATGTTGGCAGATATTTGGATTGATGGATGGATGGATGGATGGATGACATGGACACCCACCTGTTTGCTATAATTCATCCTTCCTGCCTCCTGTTTTGAAATATACATTATTTATTTGTTCCTAAATATAAATAATCAATAATGTTATCATTTGTAATACTACATTTAAATATTAAATTTGCAAATATCACTCAAAATCACTTTAAAAGTCTATCTTGAGTTGTCATTTTAGCGATTTTTCCCTTTCCATCAAACAATTTATCATTTAAGAAAATCTGGCCTTGGAGATTTGGGTGACTAAATATACTGGAAATAGATCCGTGATGTTTTATATCTCTTACTGTTTTAAACATGTGCCAATTTTTTATAATAAATCTTTGTGACCGTCACATCCAGCTGCTGCTTTCATGGTTTGCTGCTTGCATATTTTGCCGTTTTTCTCCTCTAGTCACTCGCCTGGCTGTCCCTCTCCCCCTCATCTCATACTTATACTTGGCCACAGTTTAAGAGCAGCTCTGATTCACTCTCTACTGATCCTGGACCAGCCCTTTAAACCACAATTATGTAAGCAACAGAGAGAACTGATTCCAGACCAGTGGTGTGTGTGTGTGTGTGTGTGTGTGTGTGTGTGTGTGTGTGTGTGTGTGTGTGTGTGTGTGTGGTGTGTGTGTGTGTGTGGTGTGTGTGGTGTGTGTGTGGTGTGTGTGTGTGTGTGTGTGTGTGTGTGTGTGTGTGTGGTGTGTGTGTGTTCTTGTGTGTGTGTTCTTGTGTGTGTGTTCCCCCAGTAGGGGTTCACAGCACAGCAAGCATGACTGACCTTACTCAATAAAATTACAGAATGCACAGACACACAGACACACACACACACACACACACACATACATGCGATGAACTGGGAAAACTATTGACTCTTCAGCCCATTTAATTCATTACCATAATATTGCTCTCTCTCGCTCTCTTTCTCTCTCTCACACACACACTCGTCTCTTACTCTCACACCCTAATTCACAAAAATACATCTTTGAACACACACACAGGGGTTCATTCCCAGATCATTTACAATTTCACCTTAGGCAGTAATTCTAAATATAGGACACACACATACATACACTTACACACACACTTACACCCACCCTACACTAGCCATGCTTGCCTTTCCTGACCCTGATGCAATCAGAGCTCCACCTACTGGTGGCTATTCTTTAACACACCAGTGTAAGCAACTGTGTGTGTGTGTGTGTGTGTGTGTGTGTGTGTAGTTGATACTTTTGATTTTCAATGTAATACAAGGACTTAAAAGACAGCCCGGGAATAAGGACAACAGGAGGTAAACTTACATCTGGCGCTTGATGTACTCTTTGAGCAAACTCTCCTCGATGGTGTACATCTGTACTCTGTTCCCGTCGTCATAGAAATACATCATGTTGGTCCCGAACTCTGTAGGCACGGGGGAACCATCGATGTAGGATTCCCGATAACTGTGGGAGTAGTCAAAACGCCCTGGGGAGCAGATTCAGAATAATTAGCTATTTCTTAACAATAAACTCCAGAGATAAAGGTTTTTTTTTAACATGTGAGCAAAAATCTCAGTATATTACGGTTAATTTCAGGAACAATTGTACTTTTCTGCAAATCACCACGCTACATGAACATATATCTGTCAGAAACATAATTTTTTCTAGAAATTTGTACCATTGGTGATTTCACACGTGTGTGAAAAGAGAATTTTTTGTGTATTTCTGTTTAAAAATGTATTAAAAGACTTTTATCGTGCTTCATTTAGTTCTAGGAAGTACACAGGAGACTTTGGACCTTTTCCTGTGCTTATCTCTACATGTTTATGCACTACACGTTTGCGAAAAAAACAAACAAAAAAAACAAAAACAGATAAACAAATGTTTGGAGTAACTTTTTTCCCACTGAGACAAAAACATGAAGATAAAGAAGCAAAAATGTTTCTAGGCGTAAGTGAATGATTCAATCGTTCTATTTTGTGAAAAGGTTTATTGCGCTTGGTGAACTTTTAACAGAAGCCTAAAATAAAATTCTTAAATGCTTGTGCAGAACTTGCAAACCCTTTAAACCCCCAAATAAATATAATGTAATATAGTAAGAGCTCAGTAAATTTGCCAAACTGGCCATGTGGATACCTCGCCCGCGACCTCTGCCCCTTCCACGACTTTTGCCCCGTCCTCGAAGGCCACCGCGAACACTGCTACCCTCGCTGCGAACGCTTGATGTCTCATCATTGAAATCCCTCCTGAAACCTGAAAAACAGCACAAACATACAAAGAAATAAACAAAAACCCAAGCTGTGCTCACTAACATAACCAACCCCCCCCCCATTCAGATTTAATCAAAATTATTTTTGACAAGATAAATAAAAAAGAAAAGCTGCAAGAATTAACGATTGAATTAGAAATAAATCTCGCATGTTAAGTGTAGATTTTGGCCACACCACCGTAGCCATCCTACTAAACACCATGACCTAACCCTGAGGCTCTGTTACACAGTTTGTTGCAACATGATACTCGTCACATCCCCCTCTGCCCACCAGCACAGCCTCAAATATAGTGACAGAAGCTCTCCGTGTGTTCACCCTTGACAGATCAATACCGAAATAAACTTCCAGCATTCAGAATCCAGAGTTAAACTCAGGACTAGGAGAAATTGTTGTGGTGATCAGAACTAATACAGTTACACTTCCTAGTACAACTTGTTCTCATCGTAACTGTAATGAATTGTCTTTTGTAACCTTTTCTTACTCCTGTGTGTGTGAAAAGTGGCCAAAACACAGTTGACTGTGTTGAAAACAATGACTGTGTTGAAAACAAACACTTTCAATTCATTTAAATTTGGTTGTGCTTCATTTTTAAATCCAGAACTGAAAATTAGTCGAGTATGAAAAAACTTATAAATGTAATAAAAAGTTCATATAATTACTATGCAATTCAATTTATTTGTATAACACTTTTAACAATGGAAATACAAAAGTACAGAAGAGATGTTTATCTCTAACATCTATCCCTAATGTTCAAGTCGGGGGCAATGGTGGCAAAGAAAAACTCCCTGAGATGATATGAGGAAGAAACCTTGAGAGGAACCAGACTCGGAAGGGAACCTCATTGTCATTTGGTGACACTGAACAGGAAATAATGTAAATATAAATAATGTCCTTTCTACAGGTTTAGTCTAACATCTATAGGGATTCTAAACACTGAAGTTTGCATCAAAAATCCCAAATGCTGAATGAATTCACCTCGGCTAATTTAAACACTAGATGAAGCTTTTCTCCGAATGTTTGTTTGGCTCTGTCCAAAATAAAGTCCAATTTATTAATGTAAGTCAAATATATCAGATATAATTTCGTGGATATCTGGGGGAAGCGTTTGTTTGTGTTCTCACTTGTTATTGCAGCAATAAACAGCCATTCCCTTACAGCCTCACTCATTTTTCTCTTTCCTTCTCTTGAAAGATTGCTTGTCATTTTTTACAGAGAAAACGGAAAGCATGACATCCTTCATCCTGAAGATTTTCCTGTGCGCTATGACCCTTAAACACCGCTTAAATGCAAGACTTCAATAAATGTCCCCAAACAAAACCACCACATCAACAATTACTTTACAATACTAATCTAATACTTACTAATCTAAATACCTAAAATCTAAATTGGTTTACCTACTGACCAATCAGAATCCAGAACACACCAACACTTAGGTAATAGATTATATATAACATACTAGAATAAATAAAGTAATTTATAACGCTGCACTGACTTAGGAAAGGTGTTTACTCTTACATACATCACCTGACTGAACAGGTTCATGAGTGTAGGTGCGGAGTCTCACCTCTCCTGCAGGGGACGCTGCTCTGAGTGTCTTTGCCCACCTCCTTCTCCAGCTCGGTTAGAGGAGTCTCCTGCTGTGCCTCCCTGTTCTCCTTACTGTCGCTCCCATCACTACCACTCTCCTTCTCTCTCTTCTCTCCTCCACGCTCCCTCCTTCTCTCTCTTCGGCCGGATGGGACTTTCTGTCCCTGTGTGTTCAGAGCGTTCTGCTGCTGCTGGAGGAATGAAGTGAGGGACGCAAATAATCAGTCACCATTCACTTAAATTTTTTAACCAGTCTAGTACCAACCTAAACATGAATTA
>NC_062529.1:20502703-20595203 GCF_022655615.1 Tachysurus fulvidraco
ACCACTACAATTAGCCTACATTTTCACACAACAGCACTGTCTGAACATGCAACTCCATGGCCTTAGTTGCATGCACTGATGGATAAGTGATGAGGAGGTGGATTTAACCAAGTAGGATTGGGCATGTACACTAGAGTGATCACTGACTGTAAAAATTGTTTGGGGGGCTGGAACTGCAGTTTGATTGGTGACATCGGTTTGGGAAACAGGAACTGTATTGTGCATAGAACTGCAGATTCGTGGGTAGCAGTGGTTTTAAGAGCAGGAACTGCATTGTGGTGAAAACTACAGATTGGTTGGTAGCAGTGGATTTTGGCAGGTTTGAGCAAGAACTGCATTTGGGAGGGAACTACTGTTTGACTGGTGATCGGCGTTGGGGACTACAGATCAGCTGAAGACAGGAAATGTGCTGGTGTATGAAATACAGCTAAGCTGTAGACAGGTGTTTTGGGGGCAGGGGGTGCATTGGGGTTATGAACTACAAGTGGATGGACAGCACTGGTATGAGTGGCTGAATCGCCATGGGGCAACTACAGTTTGATTGGCACTAGTAGTTTGGGGTGTAGGAAATGTGTAGAGGTGGGAACTACAGCTTGATTGGTGAGTGTAGTTTTGGGGGCAGGAACTTCACCTGAGGTGAGAAATACAGTTTAATTGGTGAAAGTGGCATTAAAGGCAAAAACTGCACTGGGGGAAACCTAGATTTTAAGTTATCCTTTTAATATAGGGTTTAATACCATGCAACATCTCAAAGCTGTCAAATTACTACAACACTCGATCATTTCTCATTTAAACTATATTCTCAGCATTGCTCCAGTTCATCACCCACCTTACTAGACTTCCTGGATCTGGGCTTGTTGGCACGTACCACTTTGGCAGAGTTCTGGGATTCTGTTGACAAAAAGCAAATAGGACAGGAGGTGACCATGTTTGTTTTTCATAAAAAAAAGAAAAAAAAAGTTAGATGTAGAGACCCATGACAGTATGTGTACATACAACAAAACAAGAAGAATAAAGTTCAAATTGAGAGCAGTTTAGGAATTCTTGGAAAGAGACACTAATCAAGAAAAAAACCATTACACCTACTGTATGTGAAGAACCAAAACCAGGTGCTAGATTGAAGAATAAATAAAACTCAGTGGCTTATTGCACTGTTTAAATTCAGATACTTAACCGGTTTGATAAGCTATGACCATAGACCTAGAAGCTTTCACTGACCTTGTGAAATAACATTAAATACAGGGCAGGCTTGGATCATGTGAATACTCAAGTTAACAGGTTGATATTAGATTCTCTATTTCACATGAAAATTCTATATTCTATACTCAAGACTCGTTTAAAGTCATTAAGGATATGACTAGTACAATGGTAAAAACTGATTCCTACACACAAGTCTGTAGTTCCATACCTAAGCTATGTACAAATCTTCTTGTGTAACTGTGCTCATTTGCAGCCATCATAAATTGCATCACTTGGCATTGAGACACTGTGTGGACTCTGAAAAGTCTGGGATGGGTTTATTTGGAAATCTAGGATAGCATCTAATTATTCTTGTTTTCACAGGCTTTTGCTTTGGTGTGAAACTGAAAAAAAGAGACATCTTACAATAACATTGTACAAAATACTAATTCAGGGTGTTCAGGGGATTAAGCATTAACACTGAGAAGGTTATTTGATTAAGGACCTTACAGAAGGAGGAAGGAAGAAGGAAGAAAGAGAAAAAGAAGGAGGAAGAGGAAGACGAAGCGGAAGAAGAGGAAGCGGAAGAAGAGGAAGAAGAATTTTTTTGCCTGGCTATAAGATCCAAGATGGACTGAAATGATGTGGTGGTGACTTTGTTAGACAAACTTTCATCTTGTTAGACACCCTAACTTTGTAGTAGAGTTGCATGATGTAAACAAAAATAGCATACATGCTATAAGCAAATAGCCTGAGATTATATTGCTTCACACCAAGATAGGGATATCCCTTATAGTATATTACAAACTGGTGTAATGCTTAAAGATTGGCTCGCCTTTCGCAGTTTTCGATCAGAAGGAACACTATGACTTATCAACAACAAACTTCTGGGCTGAATGGCCACAGAACAAAATCTTTTACCAATGTATGGAGATATATGGAGAATTCATTTGCAAATATCAACCTTGCACAATATCGGTATTGGGCAACAATTCTAATAATGTGTAACGCATCTTGACTGATTTATACATATACACACACATGTACACACACAAACACACATATATACATATATGTATGTGTGTGTATATACACACACACACACACACACACACACACACACACACACATACATACATATATATGTACATACATACATACACACACACACACACACACATATATATACACACATATACATACATATATACGTATATATGTTCATACGTATATGTATAATCATATATATACATATGTTTATTTCTGTATGTTTATTAGCCATGCACCAACAAAATGAACCAATGGACAGCAATTCAATCTGTCAGGACAATTCAATTAAAGACTTAAAAAATAATTGCACTGAATTTCAGATGAGATGTTAACATTTATGTATACACACGTGATTATACACTGACGTTAGTAATAGCTCAGCATTTATGTATCGTCATGTTACACCCAGGGCACAGACGAATTCTTGAAACTGATTAGGAAAGTGTTGAATTTTTCTTGTGTTTCCAATTTCAGTGTTTATTAACAGGCAGGAAATTTTCAAGTGTTGTGAAGACTTGGTATTGCACCCTTTTTTTGGGTAACATGAAATTTAACAGAATTTATACTTTTTTTTTTTAAAGAGACTGGTGATGCAGCTTTTAATGGCTATAATAATGCAAGCTGTTTTGCAGTTGTTCCAGCATTGTAAATATAAATGCTTATAACATCATTTATTTATTAACAAAAAAAATAAAATTGTCCATCTATCCTATGGGACATATTGTGTTAGGAAAATAGTCCACTTCTGTGTGCTAACACAAAAACAAGCATAGATTATTTTCCTATTATTTATTTTGTTGTTACAGCATTATATGTGGTATAATTTGACAGCTTGTTAAATTTAATGTGTTATAATTTAACTAACATGGCATTTACTGCCTTATAAATCCACATGTCTAAGCTTGAACTTACTACAGAGTTAATGTCTGTGTAGAGCTTCACAGGTTCCAGGTGAGCTTCCATAAGAAAACTCTGGCTTTCGTCTGCATCCCAAAAACATAGCGATAGTTGTTTTCACTATGATAAATCACCCCTAAATATGAATGTGTGAAGTGCCATATGAAGTGCCTTGTGAAGCACTGGCGAGGTGTATTCCGAAGTGTCCTTCCTGCACTCTGTGTGGAAAGAGTCAGCATCTTGTTTGGATCAGAGTTTAAAATCAGGCTTTAGCATGCTTTAGCCCCACCCTGATGTCTCACCTGACAGGTAGGAGAAGGGCGTAGGACAGAAAACACAATCATCCTGGAATGCCATTTTGCCAGAGGATTAGTGGAGTCAAGAATAAAGTGAGGCAGCACTGCATCTCCTGTCTAATTTAGTAATTTTATTAATAAACATCTAATTACCATATTAGAAAGTGGAAAGGCTTTAAAGCTCCATAACTTATACACAATTACTGTACAAATCAATGGGCAAATATTTTAAATTCACACATAAAAACACTGCCATTTAACATATCTATATTTTCACTTGAATTTCTCCATACACTGCAGTCATTACAAGCCTAAAATTGCTTTTATTAAGGCTATATTTAAAATATATATATATATATATATCTTTGGAATATTTTGTGATACATGATTTCTGGAGTCAAACATAACCTGTCATAGTATTTAGACTTGGGTTGTAAACATCACGTACAGTACAACGAACAGATAGAAATCTTTTTATTTTTTTTGGAATAGCGGCCATACATGAAGCACAGACAACAAAAACAGGCCGCAAACATTACTGTGAAATTAAACAATGCATTTAAAGCATTCATTCAAGCATTGTTCCTTAGTAACAGACTGGTCAGGATTTTTGGAAGTAAAACCAACTAAATAAAAAATGAAAAGGCAGGAAAAAGGTAATAATGCCATGCACATTTCTATGAAAGACTGGAAGAAAGGAAGAAATAAAGAAAGAAACCAACGCCCACTTTAGGTTTAAATCTGAATAGAGATATGGTTCTCTGGAGCACTATACAGATACAAATGTGAATATTGGCAATGTGCTACACCACCCATTAATATAGACATCAGGACTTGCATAAACCTATCAATCCTAAACATCTCACCAAGTGGCATCTACAGATATAAGGCCAAAGTTCAACCTTTAACCGGCAAATTGCAAAACTGGCAGATACGATGGGAAATTCGCACAGCGGTGCCCTAGAACAAATAGTCAAATGAAATG
Source organism: Tachysurus fulvidraco (assembly GCF_022655615.1). Taxonomy (NCBI): domain Eukaryota; kingdom Metazoa; phylum Chordata; class Actinopteri; order Siluriformes; family Bagridae; genus Tachysurus; species Tachysurus fulvidraco. The sequence continues at coordinate 20,507,111 of NC_062529.1, forward strand.
AGGTGACTGTTCACTTGCCCTAGGATTAATAAATATATAAACAGAAATAAAAAAGTTATTTACTACACTGACAATTAACAATGCGTACTCCCCTCACACCGACCCCCCCTCCACACCGCCTTGCTACGCCCTCCACGCCAAGCCCCCGCCTCGCTACGCCCTCCACACCGAGCCCCCGCCTCGCTACGCCCTCCACACCGAGCCCCCGCCTCGCTACGCCCTCCACACCGAGCCCCCTCCACACCAGCCCTCGCCTCACTACGCCCACCACCCGCCTCACTACGCCCTCCACACCGACCCCCCGCCTCGCTACGCGCTCTACACCGACCCCCCCTCCTCACTACGCCCTCCACACCGATCCCCCCTCCTCACTACGCCCTCCACACCGATCCCCCCTCCTCACTACGCCCTCCACACCGATCCCCCCTCCTCTCTTCGCCCTCCACACCGATCCCCCCTCCTCACTACGCCCTCCACACCGATCCCCCCTCCTCACTACACCCTCCACACCAACCCCCCCCCCCACTACACCCTCCACACTGTCAAGTCATGTCAAGAAGCTTTTATTGTCATTTCAACCAAATATAGCTGATGCAGTACACAGTGAAATGAGAACGTTTCTCCAGGACCACGGTGCTACATAAAACAAAGACAGAGCTAAGGACTTAGTAAGTCCTAGCCACCTAAAGTGCAACCTGGTGTAAACAGTGCAATAGAAGACAAACAAGACAGTGCAGAACAAAATAAACAAAAAAAATACAAGACGACAATACACAAAAGACGATAAACAGAAACAGTGCCGACCAGTGTAAATACTGTATGTTCTGACAATATTACGTGTGCAGAAATACTGGAATGAACACAGTGTTATAGCAGCAGTTACCTGAGATATTGTACAGGGTTGTGCAAAACAGCAATCAATCAACTGAAATGTCAGGCAGAATGTGCAAATAGCAAAAAGTGTGCAAAAAACAGCATGTAAACAAGTTGATGGATATATATTGTAAGCGTGGATATTTAGTGTAGGTTTGTGCAGTCCATACATTTGATGTGCGTGTGTGTGTGTTGTGCACAGTACAGTTCAGTTATTAAGGAGTCTGATGGCTTGTGGGAAGAAACACGGTCTAGTCGTGAGGGCCTGAATGCTTCTGTACCTGTTTCCAGATGGCAGGAGGGTGAAGAGTGTGTGTGAGGTGTGTATGGGGTCATCCACAATGCGGTTGGCTTTGTGGATGAAGGTGTGGTGTAAGTGTCCATGATAGACGGGAGAGAGACTCCAATGATTTTCTCAGCTGTCCTCACTATCCGCTACTGGGTCTTGCGATCCGAGATGGTGCAGTTCCCAAACCAGACAGTGATGCAGCTGCTCAGAATGCTCTCAGTGGTCCCTTTGTAGAAAGTAGTCAGGATGGGAGGAGGGAGATGTGATTTCCTCAGCCTGCATAAAAAGAGACGCTGCTGTGTTCTCTTGGTGATGGAGCTGGTGTTGAGTGACCAGGTGAAGCTCTCCGCTAGATGAACAACCAAGAAATTTGGTGCTCCTGATGATCTCTAAAGAGGATTTGTCGATGTTCAGCAGAGAGTGGTCGCTCTTTGCTCTCCTGAAGTCAACAACCATCTCTTTGGTTTTATCAACATTCAGAAAAAGGTTGTTGGCTCTACACCAGGCAGTTATCTGTTGCACCTCCTCTCTGTAGGCTGACTCGTCGTTCTAGCTGATGAGACCCACCAGGGCTGTGTCATCAGCAAACTTGAAAATATGGTTCGATCTGTGCCTTGCTGCACAGTCGTGAGTCAGCAGAGTGAACAGCAGTGGACTGAGCATGCAGCTTTGTGGGGCTCCAGTGTTCAATGTGGTGGTGCTGGAGATGCTGTTCCCGATCCGGACTGACTGAGGTCTCCCAGGCAGGAAGTCTAGGATCCAGTTGCAGAGTGAGGTGTTTAGTCCCAGATGTTAGTTTGGACGATATGCGAACTGTAGGGGGTCCAGTGAGGGTGGTAATTGGGTCTTGATGTGCCTGATGAGGAGCTTCTCGAAGCACTTCATACCGATGGGTGTGAGTGCGACGGGACAATAGTCAATGAGGCTGGACACTGTAGATTTCTTTGGGACAGGGACAATGGTGGTTGTCTTGAGGCACGTAGGAACAACGGCGCTGCTCAGGGAAATGTTGAAGATGTCAGTAAAGACTTCTGCTAGCTGTTCTGCGCATTCCCTGAGCACTCTGCCAGGAATGTTGTCTGGGCCAGCAGCCTTCTCCTCATGTTGGCCATAGATAGACAAGAGTACCTGGTCATCGGGGGAGGAACGGTCTTCCTTGCAGTTATGTTGACCGACCCCCCTATACACTAACCCCCTTCTCATTACTCCCTCCACTCCAACCCCCTCCACATTACTCCCACCTCACCAACCCTCTCATTATTCCCCCCTCATTACTCCCTCCTCATTACTCCGTCCACACTAACCCCCTCCTCCCCACCCCCCTCAACATTACTCCCTCCTCATTACTCTTTCCACACTACTACCATGTGGCAAGGCCGATTATCAACACGTGGCTGCTGGCAGATAAAAAAAAAAAAAAAAGTTCTGTTCATGCACCTGCAACACAAGGTCAAACCACCACGCCAGTTAAACATTAACCCCGAACAACACCATGCAGGGCTTTTAATGGTTTGCACAAAACGTGGACTGAAACAGCCGCCATTACAATGAAAGGGGGCCCCAGTGGTATTTGCAGCGTCGTTTAAAGCATTAAGCCCAACACAGACAATCCTGCCTCGCTCTTGTTACTGTACAGATGACAACTAATCAGCTGCTTTGTGTAAGGGGGAGAAGAAGAAAAAAAAACAGCCCCATGCCATTCTTAGCATGGCCACCATTACAGGAATGTTAAAGGATTTCAAGACAGGGAATGTTTTCTTGCTAATAAGGCTGTCAACTTTTTAGAAAAACCTTCAAGCATGGTGCTATTGTTATGACAGATTTGTGAAAATGCTCTGTGGTTAGGAAGAGAGCAAGCCAGGAAACACTCGCCTTAAGCAATCATAGACTCTGAAGCTCTCATAGACATTATCCCCCTCTAGAAAAAAAAACACACACTACAAAACCAGTTCTGCCTAGAAAAAAAAAAACCTTTGTGTGTGTGTGTGTGTGTGTGTGTTCAACAGGCAAAGTCACCCATCCCTGGGAGTGTCAGAGGTCATTTATCACTTTGGTGAGGATGTGTCTGTTGATAAGACTCTAAGCGCTTGCTAGCCACACAGGGTGTAACGTCGCCACATGAGATACAGACGTACTGACAACGCGCATTCGCTGCAAGCTGCCAAAACAAGAATAACTACACCCAAATAAAACAGGCAGATCATTCCACACTACACAAGGTAAAGAAGAAACAACTACAGCACCTTCTTTCTATTCAAATCGGTCAAACTGTCAAAATGAGCCGAGATCATGGATGAAAACTCTTTTCTAGCTTTGAGGCAAGTGCACATGCATTTTTAAACAGCTTTGACAACGACACCACTGTCAGGGGAATCATCTGAGAAAACAAAGAAACAAGGTAACACCCAGGATTACCAAAATGTACCAACGACTATGCTTTCTGTAACAATATAATCTAGTGAAAAAAAGCTCTTTCAGAAGAGAGCGCTGGCCAAGAACACTGCACAGTAAAAAGCAAACACAGAACGCTGCCAAATGACTCAAAACAAATCATTTATAGAGGAAAAAATTCCCTTACGCTAAAAAAAAAAAAACCTTGCGGATCATAAATTAGGAAGAAATTCTACTGTTCGAGTTCAACTAAACTCAGCAAGTAAAAACGACATGTTTATGTTTGACTCGTTAAAAAGAAATTTAACGTAATACGAATTAAAGAAAGATCTTTCAACCATTTAAAAATAAATTCATTATTTATTGTAGTAACACAGACATAAAACTCAAGTAAAATAAAAAAAATTAAGTATAAAATCTAATAAAAAAAATAAATATATTGATCCATGAATAATTGTTTGCAGGGATTCGAATTTTAAATACGCAAGTTTTTAATTCGTTCCTTAATTAAGTTTTATTACACAAACATTTCCTTCTACTTGTTGAACCCCAAATGAAATCCGGCACTTTTACAGCAGGGTTTAAATCACTTGTTTGATTTATGTTTACAGCTGTTAGCGACAAACTCTCTGCAGTGACACGAACATCATCTAATTTCATTCCAGGCTTCATTTTGCCTTTGTAACACCTTTATATGCATTTAAGGTTTCATACAGTAAGATAAAATAAATGTACTACACAAAAAGTCAAACTTGCACCAGTATATGGGTTTCCCCCAGGCTTCTACACGTACGGGATTCTCACACAGATGACGCAAGCCAGAAGCTACACGTATGGGATTCTTACACAGATGACGCATGCCAGAAGTGATTTCAGTGATACAGAGAAGAAGGAAACAAAAGTCTCTCCTAAAGACCTTGTCTGTCTGTTAGACAGGAAGACAGACAAAACTTTGTCATTTCATATTACAGGTACATTATTTTTATTTTTTTGGATTTCACGATTTTATGATTGCACAATTTTTCCTTTGCTACATTTAAGTTAATGAGGTGATCCTAACTTGTACACACATGCATGTGGAGCTAACTTTTAATCACTTTACAAGCTCGCACTGTTTCAGTAGTAATTAACCTCACCTTGGGCTTTTTCCACACTGCTTTAAAAGAATAATTTGACTTATTTGCTGTGAGCTGTTCCCAGTTACAGCTTTTGTCACAGTCTGACAGTCTGATACCAGCATGTGCATATACACATTTATTAGTCAGGGCTAGTGGAAGTTCCAGAAAGCTGCTCAGTCTCAGGTTTTGTGCCGCAAAAAAAAACCAAAAAACATATCAGCTCCTGATCTGCTGAGACGATGTCAGGTGACGTGTTGTGTACGCCGTCCTGGCAGGAGAGTTTCGTCAGCATTTCCACAAACCTGCCTGGTCCTCGTTAAATAAATAATAAATAGTAACTTCATTTTAACTTCAACTTCAACTGTTTATAGTCGAGTGAATTAAACAACAAAGAGCTCCTTAGGAACTAACAGATCAGCATGAAAATTTTATTCCGTTTCTATACTTATGTAAAGCTTTGTAAGTTAAGTTGAATTTAATTGAATTCCCACTAAAAATACAGCACTGGGGTGTATTATGCCCTGAGGTACACATAAAAAGTAATTTTTATTTTCTTTGTCTGGGTGATGAATCGATTTACATTTATATTTACAGGATTCGGCAGACGCCGTTATCCAGAGCGACGTACAAAAGTGCTTTACCATTGAATACATTAACTCTGGTTCACGAGGATACCAGACTTAAGATAGCATGAGCCTAAAACACTGTTTTTAAAACACACACATACAACAAACAGGGGAGAAAGTGCTGGCTATTCGTCCGGTAGGCAAGAAAAAAAAATAAAAAAATTGACACAAATCGACAGTGAGATGCTGAGAAGCAGCGTTTTGGACGAGCATAAAACGAACACCACCACTGTCTGTTTGTCCATTAAATAAACTCATTCTGGGTTCGAATGGTTCGACTGTTATATTTTCATGACAATTCTGTTCACTGCACAGAGGGAAAGAGGAAACAAAATACAAAATTGAAGCTGTTGGTCTGTGGCTGATGTGTACCAGAAGATTAAATGTGAATTGCATGCATTTATAGCTCGGTAGAAATATGACACAAAATGAGCTACAAAATTGAAAGTTTTGTTTAGTTAGAAGGGTTAAAAAGGGTTTAGTTTAGCACTGGGTTAGCAATAAGGCAGCACTTTTGTGTTAAAAGTCTAGCTTAAAAATTTGAAAGGCGGAGTCTGATTTTTCATGGGGGACAAAAACGTATATGGCCGAGCATTTCCTGATTCTCGGCATCAACTTCAAACACACACTTTCACTTCAGAGCATCAGTTATTATCTTGCTATCATTTTCATTTACAGCGAATAAACAACCAAAGTCTGTGATACGAGAATAGTTATAATTACACATAATGGTGGACGATTCGGTCATCCTCTCACTGATTTAAAAAAAAATAAAAAATCATGCAGAAATGTGGAGAAGTTTATATATTGAGATCAGGCATGTTTTTAAACACTTAGGATTTCACAATTGTGCGATCGCAGAAATGAACACAGATTCTAACTCGTTGAAACGTCAAGGAGACCATCATATGATTTAATAACGGAATAAAAATGTATAGGAAGGTTTATAGTTAAGTTGGTATTTATCTCTAACATCATTCACTAATGATCAAGTCTGAGGTGACGGTGGTGAGGAAAATCTCTCTGATGATCCTTGAGAAACCTTGAGAGGAACCAGACTCAGAAGAGAACCTCATCGTCATTTGGGTCACACTGGACAGGAAATAACGTAAATGTAAATAATTCCCTTTCTACAACTGTTTATAGTCGAGTGAATTAAACAACAAAGAGCTCCTTAGGAACTAACAGATCAGCATAATTTCAGAGTTCATTACAACATTGCAGATCACATCACCAACCATGAGATTTTTGTGATTGTTGAGGCAAAAATACTTATTAAATACAAAAATACTTATTTTTTTGCTCCCCCCCCAAAAAAAAACAACAAAATTTGTGATGCAACTTGTGTTGCTTTCTTTCATAGAAAATTTCTTGAATACTCTAGTTCCTCTCCACTTTCTTCTCTTTTTCTACCCACCCCGAGGCATCAAGAAACCAGTTGTGTTCCGTGTCATTAAGATTTCTGACCTTTAGTGAGAAGAGGCCGAGCCTGTGAGGATCTTGAGGCATCTAGAGATGCACAAGCTCCAGTTGTATTCCACTTCATGAGGATTTCAGACAGTCACAGAGAAGATGATGTGAACTCCATGTGGTCTCTGAGGACAACAACCTCCTAAACAATACACAGTTGTGGGACTATGTCTGTATCTGACTATTGAAAGGACATTATTCATAATAACACTCTCTGGTGTTTAGAACAGTTTATAACCCTCCAGAGTCACCCAAATGAAGATGAGGTTCCCTTTTGAAGGTTCCTTCTCTTTTTTGTAATAAAAATGTAAGAAACATTGTGATATTTCTTATGTTCTGTAAAGCTGCTTTTGAGATGTCCACTTTTAAAAGTACTATGCAAATAAAATTTAATTGATAGCCTAGTGGTAAAGTTGTTGGACTACTGATTGGAAGGTTGCGTGCTCGAACCCCAGGTCCACCAAGCTTCTACCGATGGGCCACTGAGCAAAACCCTTAACCGTCAACTGCTCAGTCATATAAAGTGAGATAAAACATAATTCGCTCTGGAAAAAACCATCTGCCAACTGAAGTAAATGTTAATGAATATCAGATTGTGAGATTTCTTTTTTACGATGACGGAAATTAACGCCAAAATCAACCAAAGGCCTTAATATTCCTTGGGACTAAACCACCTAATGTTTCCGTCTGCATCTGAAAGTCTAAACCGTCCATGCACTTCTGAAGATGGACAATGGTCAAAGTACCGGCTAGAAAAAAAAAAGAAAAGGAGCAACAAAGAATGCTGGAGAAACGTCTCGACCGCGCTCCGGTCTCGTCCAGAGGAATTCTGTGGGAAATTCAGTGTCTAAATTAGAAACAGCCTCTGGATTAAACTCCACACTGACAAGATAATCTTCTGTGGTGTGTATGTGATCGTCTTTAAATTCCAAGTGGATACTTTACAGTAGGCCCTGAGGAGTTAAGCAGGTGTTGTGTGCTGAAAAAACACCCTCTTTTAAACAGCCTGAGGTGTAAAGACATTAAATGAATAAAATAAAGACACCTCAAGCTTGTAGCACTGGAGAGAGATTCCATTGCCCGGGCGCTGGTTCAGAGCTAGTGCTGGTGCAGAGTTGGCTCCACTGGCGAACCTTCTAAGAACCGGTTTGACTTTCCATCAGTTAGAGAGCCATCACAGAGTCTGATGTCACTGTATACGTGTGACGTTTCCCAGCAACGTTTGCGCAGCAGCAGCAAACACAATCACAACCTCAACAAGAGCAAATGTTGCTTTACTGTTAATGCTCAAGGCTTTGTGAACCTACATTGGCATGCAAATGCGGCGAATCCAACGTGTACATGTAGCCCCATGTAATCTGTATAAACGGAGGTTGTAATCGAGAAAGTAACACAGAAAAAATGTAGGCTTAGCATGTAGCTACCTACTATCTTGTGTGCTGATAATTGATCATATTGTGGTAAAGTAAAAGTGTATTAAACATTAGTATACTTAAGGTACATTATCAAAAGCACTAATAGCAGCCCCGCCCACAGCCCCTAATGAAAGCAGTTCTTAAGTCTAGACCAGCAACGCTTTCGTGCTACTTAAGAACCACTTTTCCTGGTTCAGAGCCGGTGCTTTGGCTGTCGAAAAAGAAAGAACGTTCTAAATTAGGCTCCGAACCAGCATTCAAACTGCCTCGGTGGGAAAGGGGCACATGTGATGTTGAGACTCACTGAGGTGCTGAAGGGATTATTCAATATACAATAATCTTGGGATTATTTTTTAAATTTGCTTTATAAATTTATACATTTCCCAGGAATACTACTCCACAGAAACTGGTCTGCACGAATATGGAATAAAAGAAAAAAAAAAAAAATAGACCAGGGGTCGGCAACCCGCAGCTCCGGAGGCGCAAGTGGCTCTTTCAACCCTCTGCTGCGGCTCCCTGTAGATTTGGAAAATAAATATTTAACTTTATTTTAGTTAGTTTTAAAAAAAAATGTAATTCTAAATTCTAAGATCATGGTGCTCTTATAACATTAAAATAAACCATGTTAAAATTTTTTGTCGCTCAAAATATACGTCATAACTGCCGAATTGCAAAATCCGACACACAGAAGCAGACGCATTTTTGGTTCACTGCAGCCGACAAGTTAAAATTTTGATGTCATGCAGGGCTGTCAAGTGTCACACATTGAGAGTCCTGGTCATAAATACGAAGAGGACTCAATTAGACATTGAACATTTTATTTGAAAGTAACCTTCAACCCAGCGTCTTTTTTGTTAAGGTTAGTTCAAACTGTTCAAAATATTTTTGTTGGCTTGTAGAAATAAAATTTCGTTTACTCGGTAGCAGTTTGTTGATTTCATAAATGCAACACACTACAGTTTTTTCTATACTTTCCATAAAGGTAAAAAAAACGATATATGCGGTGTTCTCTTCATTTTAGATGTCAAAAGGGTTTTGTGGCTCCCTGTGTTTTTTTTTGTGGGAAACGGGTCCAAATGACTATTTGAGTGTTTAAGGTTGCCGACCCCTGGTATAGACGGCAAGAGGAAATATGTTTTTGCCTAAACCAAAACTGCAGTTTTCAGTTCTAAAAGTGTAAAATAACAAATAAATAAAGCCTGACTGTCGTGAACTCCACGATTCCAAGATAGAGTAATTTCAAGAATTGTAACTTTTGACGTGCTGTTTTCTGTCGTTTTCACAATCCGTTTGAAAGGTAGTGAACATTTCTGGACAATGTTTGAAAATAAAGTCTGGGATATTTAGAAAGAAATATAAACAGTCATTCATTTAAATGTGTCTCAAATATACCTATGTAAAGCTTGTTTAAGTTTTGTCAATAGTTAAAAGAGCTATACAAATAAATTTGCAAAGAAAAAAGTTGGTCAATTTTTAATTTTTCATTTCCTCTTTTTCTATTAAAAGCTTCTCTCCCCTAAAATGCAGTAAAATTATAATTTTAAATATTAGTAAAATTACTAATATTTTGTATCATGGCATTTAAAATATATATATTATAAAGAAAAAGCTCAGTCCAAAGTTACTAGTGGTCATGAAATGATGTTAATAATTATTAAGTCTATGAAATGTAGCTGTACCTAATAATATCAGATTATTTTGTTATACAAATAATATTTTAAATTGAAAATATAAGTGCTATTTTTTAAATTGTATTCATTCTTATTTAGCATTTTAATGTCGGATTAAGTGATTAAGCACAAACAGGAAGCCAGATTTATGGTCGAACAGATTTAAGAAAAATATTACGTATGGTTTACGTAAAAATTTTGTAGACTTCACTGATGACACTAAACTGAAATTAAAGACATCACTAGAATACTCATTATAATTGTAAAAATACTAGTGATGTAGAAGCGAGCGTGATGAATTTGTGTAGTATTGACATAAATCAGTTACTCGTAAATCACATAAAACTTTAACGAGCTTTTTCTTCTGAGGTGCGTGTTAAACTAACATGGACAGGTTCTTCGGCATCATGCCACACATTCCTACTTTATAGTAAAATACTGTTCATGCTGGTGATAATTTAAAACAAACAACCAAACAAACAAACAAACAAAGAAATAAATAAATAAAAAGTGTTCAGAGATGAAAAAAATGATGAAATATTTAAAAAAAAAAAAAAAAAGGCTCCCAGTTAAGCGAAAATATAATTGTATAACAAAATGATACAATATTATCAGGAACAGCTGTACACCCACTCAGTTATACAGTTCTCCTCCAATCAGTCAAAATCATGTGGATGCGGGTGAAGAGCTCAGCGTCTAGAGTTTACACTGAATGATTAAAACTAATAAAACACATCTTGTGGAAGTCTGATGGCTGAAACACCTCGTCGATTAGAAAGATCAGAGAAGAACGACCAGGAAGAGACTGTGGTTCAAACTGACAGGAACTGTGTATTTCTCTCTGAGAACTCTCACTCACTGTTGTGCTTTTTTTTTGTTTGGGTTTTTTTTAAACACCATTCTTGTGTAAACTCTGGAGACTGTTGTGTATGAGAACATCCCAGGATACAAATTCTCCAACCGGCTCACGTCACAGAGATCAGACTTCGTCTTCGTGCTGATGTTTGATGGGAACGTTGATGGTCTAATTAGAAAAGGTTGTTCCTATTAGAGTGGACAGTGTGTGTGTGTATTATAGATATTGTTGCCAAAACCTGTATGTTAATGTGTAGCTCCTGTTTTATCCCCCCGATTGACGCTTATATTAACGGGTTAAGAAACTAATGGAATTAATCATGCAATACAACAATTGTATTATATAATAAAATATATATAGTTAATTATATCGAATTAAACTTTTACACAAACACAGCAGGTTACCTGAGAAAAATGTGTTTAAATTTTAAAAATCACTTCTTGTTATGTTAAGTTAGGCGAGACCAGCGAAGATATCTCGCTAGCACAGGGTCAGACGTAGTGAATTACAAACATAACTATCTGAACTTTCGGATCCGATTCATTATCACATACACCAGACAAACCACATCCACCAGTGAATATCTTCAGCTGTGTAACTGTGTGCTGATCTAAACCTGCAGATGCAGGGCGCTCGCATTGGATACTTGAAGCCGAGGAATCTGAACTCCCGGGCTCGCTGTTAAAGGGCACCAGCAAAATACTTCTTAACGTTCGTCATCATGTCGCCATGGAAACGCAAGGCCATGCTGGATGAAAAAACGAAGCACGACTGTAGACAGAGTTAATAATTAAGAAGCCTCTGGTGAACATGAGTTCAGAAGAAGATTTGTTGTTCAGTAAATAAATAAATAAACAAACAAATAAATAAGAAACACTTTCTATTTTTAAAATGCTTTAGCATCATTTCCAATTAAAAAAAATTTTTTATGTCCCACAAATTGTGTAGGTACTATTTGCTGTTGGCAGAAGCAGAAACATGGCAGCACACTGGTGTAACAGGAAACTCCATCCTCAGCTCAGGTTACTGTGTGTGTGGAGTTACACACGTTCTCCATGTGTCTGTCCCCTTTGGTTCCCTCTTGGTTCTCAGGCTTTTCTCTCATTAAACATGCCACAAGTTGTACTGATGAGGCTAAAACTGTCTCTAGGTGTGAAGGAGTGTGAACGGGTATTCCTGTGCCACACCCAGTGTACCCAGTTCTACCACCCACACACACACTCAGTTGATAAGCAAAGAATGTCACACGAGGTGGCAGCACTGCTCTGTACGTAGTGCTGTATCACACCACCCCGGTGTTTATTAACACATAACAGCATGGTCTGGAATCAGGTTTGTATAACTGTACCATAGTGATTATGCCAATTACAATGTTTACAGTGTGTAATGTGTTAAAGAACAACATGTCACATGTTTTAACTGTTTAGTATTAGATTTAATGTTGTGGATTATCACTGAGATGAGTTTATTCCTGTTCTCATTTAGTATAAATGTGTTGGTCACTCCATCACCAGCCTCTGTCTGTGTCTCGCTCTTTGTGTGTTTGTGTCTCAGTGTTTGTGTCTCTCTGTCTCTCTCTCTCTCTCTCCAACTCAGTAGGTGTCTGTATTTCTCTGGGTCTGTGTGTGCGTCTTGGTCTCTCTAAGGCTGTGATGTGTGTCTCTCTCCCACTGTGTCTGTATTTCTCAGGTTGTGATGCGTGTGTCTCTCTCTCTTTCTCTGTATGTATGTGTGTGTCTCTGTCTCTCTAAGGTTGTGGAGTGTGTGTACTGTATGTCTCTCTCTCTCTCAGTCTCTGTATGTATGTGTGTCTCTCTAAGACTGTGGAGTCTCTCTCTCTCTCTATGTGTCTGTCTCTCAGTCTCTGATGTATGTCTCTCTCCCACCCAGTATGTATGTAATTCTCTGGGTCTGTGTATGTGTGTGTCTCTCTCTGTATGTGTCTGTCTTCTGAAAAACACACTCACTTTACCGAGGTAAACTCTTCTGTCCTGTAGATTTTCCTGAGCTGGGAAACGTTGCCTGTTGCAAAGCGCTCCTTCTGTAAATGTTACATAAATGTTTCGAACAAAAAATGTCCCCACATCGAGGATTACAAAGTTTTACTTTGTTAAACAGCACATTATTAAAAATCCATATAATATTTTTGTGTGCAAGCTGTTACCATAGAGGCAATAATGCATTGGAACAAGTGCATTATTAATATTAAACCTTTCATTTATGTTAATGTTGGATAGTTGAATGTTGATAAAAATATTTAGGAATACATCGGAGCCCCTGAGTAAACAATCCTGGGTACAGATATTACTATTTTATTATTAGTAGTACTAGTAGCAGCAAACACCAGAAACCTGTGTTCTCTTTTATGAAGGTTTCTAAATAAATCTAACAATCTTTTTATGGGGAAAAGATTTGAAGTGCTTTGAAGAAGCAAGCCTGTGAACTAATATCGTTATTGTGCATCGTATAATTTTACTTAATTCGAGTGTTTTCATTTCTGCAACTAATTACACAGAAGTGAACGTCGCTACTACTCCTTATTCAGTGTAACCAATGAGCACGAACGTTGTACTAAATGACCTCAAGAATGCAGAGAGCCTAAGGAGAAAAAAAAAGGAGAAACAATGTCTGAAACCTCATTTAAAGGGAACAGCTCTGTGCTAAAATCATGTACTGCCGTGTAGTGAATATTAAATTACCAGCAAATGAAGTCTGACTGTATGAAATGTATGAAATGAATGGGGAGAGTGAGTCACGACTGCATGCTCGGTCTCGCTCGAAAACCGCGAATACACACAGAGCACGTTATCGAAAACTATTTGCTCTCACAACTGGCTTTCTATCAACAGATATAGAAAAGTTGCCTCGACTAATTACGTAAGGAGATATTAATATTGCTGGTTTGGGAGAACCTGTAGCTTATTTTCTCACAGAACATACATATCTAATGTTCACACACTTTACAGCATTAATAACAGAGAAAAAACCATGACAAGAATGAAAGCAGGCTGTTTTTTTCAACACTCAAAAACTCCCACATGAATAAAGTACAACGAAGTGCTATAGATGTTTGGACCTGCACTTGACCTTTTCTATCATACTTTAACATTCGAGCAAACACATGATAATCCTGCAAAACCTCTTTCAGTAAAAAAAAAAAAAAAGAAAGAAAAGAAAAAAAAGAAAAAGAGCTTTGAAAACAAACTTTTACATGAGTATGTGCTACTCAATCAGCACTCTCTAGCTACAGTGTTAATATGCTAAAGCTTTATTTCTTTCAGCCACGACGCCCCAGAGTTAGATTTAAACTGCAGAGTTGCAGTTGTCAGCACTCCACGTGTTCCACTGGGGCAATTTGATCAGACGGCAGCGTTTAACTGGGGGAGGGGACGAGGACAGGGACGGGGACAGGGCAGATCCTCTAATTCTGCCCTGATCAGCAAGTCTGCCCTAAACATCGTCTCATTGCTTTAGTCTTCCATGTAAGTGCAAACACTACTAGAGCTTTTAGCGTCTCTCCTTATGACATCCAGCTGCACATATCTGTGTGTTTAGGCTTTTAACACAACTGGCTGAAAATAATGCAGGAAGGATCGAGTGCCAGGACTCGAAGTAGATGGAAAAACAAGTCTATGAGGACTTTTATTAAATACCAAAAAGATCTTTTAAATGTCAGGACCGGGAATTCTCTGGGCATGCACCATAATTATTTAAAAAGGTATCAATTAATATCAAGAAATATCATCTGTAAAGATGAAAACATTGCATATGTACCAGCAAATATAGAATTATATTTAGCTTAATTAAAAAAACAAACAATAATAATAAAGAGGTAAAAAGTGTTCTACTCAGATTATGTACCATGTGAGTAGATAAGATATAGAAAGTAACACTACATGTGTGCAAATTCACATATGAACCAATTTCAACCCCAAATATACACAAGAATGTACAGAACTAATTATATACATACATACAAACACACACACACACACACACACACACACACACACATATATATATATAGTTTGTGACTTGTTTTTTTTTTCACATTCCTAACAACAAACTTTCCTAACAATACAAAGTATTTTTAAATACATAAACAAACAGCCTGAAGGTTAAACTACAGCTAAATGCTACAATACACTTCATCTCTGATATACGACTTAGCAACTTGCTTGGCTCCGTCCCAAACGGCTTCCTAACAATCGCATAGTGAACTACGTAGTGCGCAAACGCAAGGACTGCACGCGCTCAGATCTAGTGAACATGCAGCCATTTGGGATACGGCCTCGACTAACTTCCCAGGCCGTTGCTAATAATAATAAAAATAATAATAATAATAGCATGAAGGCTAAAGCGAAGCCTTTGAGGTTTTTCCAAAGCTAGAAAAGGCTTAAATAAACCCTGATACGGTGTAAATAAACCATGACACGATTCACAATTATAAGACGAGTGTTAAAAGTGCTGGAGAAGCCGTTAAAAGGCGAACATACCCGTTTGTTGAGTGTTGTTTGTCGAGTTATTAGGAGGACACGACGAGTTGTTCTTCGTCCAGGGGTTAACTCTGGGCGGCGGTGCCTCACTCACGCTCTTCTTGCCCAATTCTGCATTGTTGCTTGCTTCATTTTGGTCGTTTTCCTTACGGTTCGTGTTGTTTTTGTTCAATCCGCCCAGTTTGGCGTCCATCTCCCCCTGTTTTGGGGGCTTAGACTGGACTTTTGGAGCTCGTTGCTGCTCCTCGTCCGGACTCCTCGTTAGATCAGACTTCCCCGCGGTGTTTTGGTCTCCTTCTCCTAGCCGACACTCACTCACCACTTCAGCCGACATGCTGCACAATAACAACACTCCAACACGGCTTTATGTGCCAGTGTCCCTGAGGTTAAACTCTCTAGTGTTTTTACTCTACACCAGTTGACAGCAGCTCGAGTCAGAACAAGCTCACGGTGTAGCCCAAATAACGAGTCAAAATTATTTCACTCTGCAGCAAGACATCTTGGGAATCTAGCACAAAGCAAACGGAAGAATTTTCTTCACCCCCAAAACAACTTTAGCTGCTTCTCCACGTTTCCGATCAACTTGACGTTTGGGCCGATCTGCAGTGAACCTAAAAGGAAATAACTACGAATAGCCACGAGTCATTGATTCGCTGATGAAATGAACTCAGCACTGCCGTCTAGCGGCCGGATGGTGGTGCTGCTGCGGAACGGCGCCTCAGTCGTTTACTCTGTAAGGACAAACTGACGTGGCCTACATATCAGCTGAACCCACACACACACAGACACATCAGCTAAACTTGCACAACACACTCGCCATGCACACTGTACACACGCACATCAGCTAAACTTGCATAACAGACAAACCATGCTACCGTATACATACATACATGCACACACACATATATGCATACATACATGCATACAAGTTGACTTTACACACTCAGGCTCATACAGTTGCTGTTGATGTTGGTGTGTGTGTGTGTGTGTGTGTGTGTGGTTACCCTATTGTCAGTACTATTACTGTGTAAGATCAAAACTGTTTGAAATATCTGGATAAGGATCTTTACTCAGTGTAGGTGTGTACCATTTACTAAGCACCTAACTACAGCAGACTTCCCAGGCACCCGTTTTAGGCAAATGTTAAATTCTTCTTCTTCTTCTTCTTTTTTATGAAAATGTGGTTAAAATGCAAAACAAACAAATAAAACTATTTTGCTTAATATGTTTTTCTCCATATTTTGAATATTGTTACATGAACAATAAACAATAAAGACCATATTTTTTTATACACATCATTGGGTAATATAAGGTGTTCTTGTTTTATCTAAGTATGGATTTCAACACTAAAACAAACAAAAAAAAATCATTATCATGGACCTTCAGACTATTCATACCCCCACTTTGAGAGCCACTGCTCAAGAAAATCCAGACTATATGAATATTCAAATCTTAAACATCCTTTGAGTTTGCATATGCTCAACCCCTTCCCACTGTGCGTGTGTGTGTGTCTGTGTGTGTGTCTGTGTCTGTCTGTGTCTGTGTGTGTGTGTGTGTGTGTGTGTGTGTGTGTGTGTGTGTGTGTGTGTGTGTGAGAGAGAGAGAGAGAGAGAGCATGTTTGGTTATGAATTCCATGAATGTATGAGTCAGTTAAGGTGCAGAAACCAGTCCAGATAAAAAATGTCATGAGAAGATTCCAGAACAAGCAGTTAGTTGTGAAGGATTAGCAGAAACAGGTGGTGTATAAACCATGAGGGAGGTTTGTTAAAGAACCAGAGCAGACAGTTCAAATGGATAAGCAGAAAACACAGTCAGAACAACCAAGCAAAAATCCAAAATACTGAAAAGACAGTAAGCAACAGGACAAAATCACAAAACCAATCAGTGAAAAAAAGGATAATAGATTGGTATTTAGCTAAACTTTCAAAACTTTACTTGAGGCTGTCGTCTGTCATAGTGCAAGGTAACCCAGAAGTAATTAATATTCTGGCAAGGTTTCCCTCTGGTGGTTGGGAGGAAGGGCAGCAAGTAGAGTCATTACAGTCAGAGCCGCCCCAAGAGGTTATGGGGCCCCAGGCAAGACAATGAAAATGGGCCCCGATGGTGTAAAAATTGTCACAGCACTGCAATTTTACAAGTGAAAATACAGAATAATTACTATAGGGTGACATAGTGTTCTGTATACTGTTTTTCAACCTTACTATAGTAATTTTTTTTAGTATCTAAGTATTTTACCACAGTATACTATAGTAAATGATATTGTATAATAGTCTTTTTTTTCATGTGGGTTCATTTTTAGGGTCATGGACATTTTTATGTTTTTAAATTAGCACACATTGAACAATGTAAAGTAGAACATACCTTTACTTTGAGGAAGAAAAGCAAGCTCAAAGTAAAGGTATGTTCTACTTTACATTGTTCAATGTGTATGCTAATTTAAAAACATAAAGAAATATCCATCACCCTAAAAATGAACCCACATGAAAAAAGACTATTATACAATATCATTTACTATAGTATACTGTGGTAAAATTCTTAGATACTAAATAAATGTGTTTATCCTTTTGTTAAATCAGTGTGAAGCAGTGAGTCAGACAGTGAGTGACTTTATATGGCCAGGAGATTCTGGGATTGTGTCTGTGAAGCCACGAAAATCCTAACATTACAGAGTTTGCACTCTCACTCACTCACTCATTTTCTACCGCTTATCCGAACTTCTCAGGTCATGGGGAGAACATGCAAACTCCACACACACAAGGCGGAGGCGGGAATCGAACCCCTAACTCTGGAGGCGAACCTGCTAACCACTAAGCCACCGTACCCCCACAGAGCTTGCAGAAAGATGAAAATTACCAGTCTTCTATGTGAAAAAGTCAAGCTTGTAATGTAACCGGGACCCCCGATTTTGTGGGTGATTTATCCACTTATGATGGGCCAGTTGTCTACCGCAATGATTTTTATGGGGCAGCACAGGGGATAATGGGTAGTTGCAGTTCCTCAACAAGTTAACTGTGGATCAAATTGACTGCAGACCTAGAGCCTACTATGGCTGATAGACAACACACTTTATTAGCAATGCATAGTATAAGGGCAGAGAAAAACTAAAAGAACCAGAACTCAGGTCCACCTTAACAGTGCACAATCCAGGTTTCTCAGGGAAGACATTGCAATGACTAACCACAGTAAAACACAATTGCTGTCACTCCTCCGTGGAGATCTGTGCTCCGCGTAGTTGCATAGGTTTGTAAGTACTGTAAGTAGGTTGTAACTGGAAACTTGGGAGTTGGTTGTGATGGAGATTATCTAGACAGATGGCCAGAGTAATTTATTGTAATGGGATGCATATCTTAATATTTGCATCTCATCTTGGCCTGAAGTGCTGGGTTGAGACTTTTTTGAAAAAATTGGTATTAAGGCTATGCCATTAGAGCTGCTTTGTGTGGCCAGGGTTCTAAACTTACAACATAGTTAGTGGCTGGTTCAGCTCCTTTTCGCAGCTGTAGTAGTTGTAGTGACACATCCTTCCCCCTCTAAATATTCAAAAACAAGTAAGTAATTGAGTAATTGAGCTTCTAACCCAGTGTAATGCTCACCCTATGAATTGAGTCATCACCAAAGCACATTTGGTAGACTCCTCTAGACCTCCAGCTGGTGCATGAAGTAGACCTCACATTGACAGAGGAAGCCTCTGCAATGGTCTGCTGAGCCTTCGAATTTATAGGGTATAGCCATTTTGGTGGGATGTTTCTCAGGGATTGGACAAGGTGGGTGCTTTGTAGCTTGTAATGAAATGATCTGGTGGTCAGGAGAAGGGGCAGACAATATAGATATTACAGTTGTATGCAAATGCGAATTATTTTTTAACAGGTGTCCATTACAATTTTAATCTGAGTCAGGATCCATTCTAGTTGGTATGTGCACTTTCACTTTAAAAGCAATTAAACATGAAGAGAATTAGGGTGTTGGTCTGAAAAACCAAGTCTACACTCATGACTGTTTCTGGGCCTGTAAAGAGGGGGCGTGGCTCATAATTGCAGAGTAACATTCATGTAAAAAAATTCCTTCAAAAAAAAAATGCCTTCCTCGATTATTATGTACACAGATTTGCATAACAGTAAGTACGAGGTTAATCCATGTATTGTCATGCTCTTAGTGCTAGCACTTGTGTTACAAAAGTGAGCAAATAACTGCTTCAGACCTGTGAAAGCCTGGTTTTATATATCAATAATAAACTTTTAACAACTGTTTCCATCATTACAAATGTAGAAATCGGAATTAAAGTTAAAAATCGAACCAATCATGTTATTTTTTATGCAGTGCTGAGAGCGGATAGCTTTCACATCTGATGCAGACCAAACCAGGGTATATTTGAATGACATCTCTGCTTCAAAACAATTTTTATGACAATCATCAGAAAAAAGGGTCACCTTATTTATAGCCTCACAACAACCTAAAACAATCTCAATTATGACCAGTTGCTGCCTTATCAATGTTTTTTATGGGTCAATTTGCATATTGAACCTGATTGGCTCTTATATACTGTGATGCAATATAATGTTTGTTACATGTTCTGTATTAACATACATTTTCCAATGAGTTATTTTTGAGTCATGACTGTAAAGTCATGGCTGTAAAGGTTTTAATCACTTATTTTTATTAAATATAATTACCTCTATTGATTTTATTAACAAACAGTCAAACCATTAACGTATTTATATACACAATAACTCCAAGATAATGCAATGACTGGTGTTATATATGTCCACCTGCCCACTCATGTTTCCTTCCTTGTGGCTCTAAATGTATCTGCTAGCCAAAGAAACTTCATGCCCATCTCCTAATTATGTATGTAGTGTACAGTCTAGGTCTACAGCTAATGCGCATCAATATATGCTTTTTCCATCATAACTATTAGTATTTTTGACAGAGTATTTTGTCTGTTGTTATGAGAAGGACACTAGGTATAGTAGTAGCATGAGCAGAAGTAGTGGTAGGAGGACAAATAATAATAGCATAAGTAAAATAAAATTAATAATAACAAGCTAAATAATAATAGCATAAGTAATAGCATGGGGGGAGGAGGAGGAGGAGGAGGAGGAGAAGGATGAAGGGGATGGAAAAGAACAGGAGGAGAAGGGAGATTAATAAAGGAAGCAGAGAAGGACGACAATGACAAGGAGGGAGATTAATACATGCACACCAATATGTCGTAGCAATGACTTCATAGAATTTTTTTCATTGGCAAAATTGAAAATAACAGGCAAAAAATTTAGTATCTCTTGCTCCATCACGATGCTTGCATGAAGTCTCCATCAGAACAGTCGATAAGTTCAGCGAAATAGACAGCATGAATGAATTTTCTGGCTACACAACTGCACTTTCATTTTGACCATATACTGTAATAGACAGTTATAGAAGGGAAATGATTTATAATCACATTCTCAGGTGTTATTTGAGTCCGGTTCCTCTCAGAGTTTCTTCCTCATTTAATCTCATGGGGTCCTTCCTTACCACCTGCTCATAGGGATACATTTATATAAATCAAAAATTTATATCCTGAATTTATTTTTTTTTTTCAAGATGCTCTGTTGTGCACAAGTTAAAAACATTTTGCAGCACTCTTTGAGATAGCAAATAGTTAACATTTGTTAACTAGCAAGTGTGGACTCATTTTGATCCACATCACTGTATATTTGTTAGTGATTATTTGTAAAAGTTTGTTATAGAGAAACTATTGTCTTAGACTGTAATCAGCCTCCACCTTGGTAATGATATAACTCATTTTATTTTTATGTGTCAGCATTTGGATGCAGTTAATACATATACAACGGTGTCCTCTTATGGTAATCTTTATAATTGCCATTAATACATATACAACGGTGTCCTCTTATGGTAATCTTTATAATTGCCATTAATACATATACAACGGTGTCCTCTTATGGTAAACTTTATAAGTGCAAGTTAAGCAACATAATGAATAAAATGTGTAGAATATACAGCATTTATCACACATACATCAGTATTATCAAGTCATCATGCAAACTGTTGTCCCTTTTTATTGAATTTACTACAGTCTTTATTAAAGTAGGATATTTCTGAAAAGACTAACTCAGAGGTAACCATCACACGTGTAATTCCTTTCCAATAAATTCACTGGATATCAGATGCCCCTGAGGGCAATCTAGCATAGGAAATGCAATCCACCTGCAACCAGAGAAACTGAAGGAAACTGTCATGTTTACAAGAAGAACATGGGATTTCTGTGGATGGAGCTGAATGGAAACTGTCATGTTGGCTTTGATGCGTCAGTCAGATTTGTGATAGGGATGGATGTTAGAGATAAATAGTAGCTTAATTTTAAACTTTTCACTTTAAAATTTTTATTCTTTTACTATACGTATATAAAGCTGTTTTGATACCATGTGAATTGTTAACAGCCCTATACAAATAGAATTTATTTAATTTAATGGAAACATTTTAAATGTTACTCCTTTTTAAATGTTTTCTTGTGTTAAATTTTATGTTTTCAATGTAAATATTAACTTTTTTTGTGCTCAATTAATTTTTTACTCAAGTCTTAACTTGGCAACCCTGAATACATCCCTATATTCACTGACTATACACTGTACTTGAGTATAGTAATTAGATTTTTGCAGCATAATACATTTTTAAAAGTGTGTTTAAAAATCAGTGTGCATTCATTTATTTTAATATTAACATTTTTAAGTTCTAATTGACATACATATAATACATCATTGCCTTCGATGACAAATTGACAAATAAATGTGTCAGATACTGTAAATACTAAATTAGAACCATTAATAATGAAATAAAAACATTGATAATGAGAAATAAATGTTATAACATTGAAATGAATGAATGAGAAATGAATATTATGAACATTATACTGACACAAATTCAGAACTGCACATGATAGCGATTATTTCTTAGTAAATGTACTTAGTATATTCCAAATGGAAAGGTCTGCCCTTTTTATGGATAGTCTGTTTTAACACAGTATCATAAAGGTGATGGTGATTAACTGAACAAAGTGAGGTAAAATGTTAAACTCCTTCCCTCATGCCTCAAGTGAACATTTCTGTGATATTAAATATTCCATAGGTTATCATACCGTATTTATAAGTAATACAAACTCATAGAGAATAGTGGACAAGGAGTAGTGGAATAGATGACAAGGGTGTGGTAAGAACAGGACTATAACATGAGGAATGCAATTAATGCATGTTGTTGTAAATGGTAATGAGGCCTGTAAGTGTTAAAAGAGTCCAGATGACTTGCAGATGGTGTGCCGAGGACAGAGCTTTGGGTCTGGTGTAGATGTAAGGATGCTCCTACAAATGAAAGGAAAAACAGATAAACATGAACATGTTAACACTGCAGTACAGAGGTTTTGTGACGAAGATCCAAAAGCACTGTTAGTGTTACCTTACCTCTGATGGACAGATGAGTTTTACTGGCTCTGAGAAGGTCGCGATTATATCTTTCTTATCTGGTGGTTGAAACTGTCAGAGATAAAGATTAAAGGTCAATTTCAACCAGACTGGTTTATTATAAAAATAAAACCACATGGGGCAAACTAGACACAACTAGACTTGTGTCTTGATGGCTAAGACACAAGTCTTACTTGTTTCCACCACTCTGAGAACGGCACATCTAGAAATGTTGTATTTGTTATATACCACAGCAATATCTCTATTTAATTAAAGAACGACAACTTCATGTTAATTTATATTTATATTTAAGGTTAGGGAATGTCTGTGAAACAAGCTTGTTCCGTTATCACCTACATTGTAGCAGCTATAAACATCATGGCCATTCCATCACCAACCTTTCTTATTTCTCTCTCGATGTTAATAAGACAAATTCACAAACAATTTAAGCTGTGGTATAAAAGCAGTTCATGTAAGACAGATGAAATGTACCATGTTGTTCCAGAGACCCTTGGCTAGCTCCTCATGACCCTTTATGGTGAAATGGAAGCAGTCTGGAGCGAAGTAACTAAAATCGATTTTTCCGTCCTGTACGAAATGACAGAGGATCAGAAGACTAACGACTGGTACACCATTACATTATGATGACAGATGCTTTTGTTAATTTGTTCTGTAATTTAGTCTTAGTTATTTTTTAAAGAATTGCTCACAGCTAGTCTTGGTGGCTGGGCGTAGGCTGCATAGGGCTGCAGAACCACAGCAAAATCCTCTTTAAAGTAACGTTCACTGTTCAGCAGCTCCTCCAGTCTTCTCTACCAAAACAAAACACACACACAAACCAGCTGTTAACTGAACCGTGTGTTGCTCAAATGCTCCTCACTTCACTGTCCCGTTATAGTGCTCTTACTGCTATTTTAAAACACACTTCCCCACTGGCATTATAATAATGTCTCAGCTTGAGACTAAGAGCTTAGACTTCACAATAAAATCCTAATGTTTTGAGCTGAAAAACACTCAAGTGTGGATTTGGTGTTGACTTTTTCTCCAAAACACGGGATAATGTCCGGTTTTGACGGATAAGAGTACAAAATCGTGGGCAAATGAAAAAAATAATTTAATTGCAAGTAAAAATATCCTGATTCTAAGATAATTCAACAATACTAATTTATCGAATATTATTTTCATTTATTACATTGTTGTTATTTTTATATTGTTAACCCTATTTTGCAAAGCTTGAAATATGCATGATATAACTAATAAATATAATATAAATTAATCAAAGTATGCTCACAGGGTTTATATTTATAAAAATAAAAATCTTATAAGGAGATAAAATGTCGTTTATTCAAGATTTCTTCATTTCATATCATTTTTTCCGTTTTTTATTCTTTTTGTATTATAAGCCACTTTACAGTAATAAATAATTGTGTGCCTCGAAGTAGATTACTGTTCAAAACAAAACCAAAAAACAAGATTTTTTTTACTGAACAATATAAATCTTTTTTTTCTTTCTTTTCTTTTCTTTTCTTTTTTTTTTTTTTTACATATATTGTAGATATACGTAGATTGTAGATTTACAATTGCATATAATTTCATGGACAATTTTATGTGGCAAGAAATACATAATATTCTTTCATAATAAAATTCGTCACTTTGTTGATTTGTAACTGTTATGATTTTTACAAATTGCTTAAGCATCTTTATTAGGACAAAATCATTACAATATATTATAGTAAGTGACTGTGAGAGAGGCCTGTGACCCTGTACACTAATACATACCTGGAATTCCAGATTTACTTCATTCAGCTCTGCCAGTTCAGGGGAGTTCTCTTCAGGCTTGACCAAACATGAACAGAAACTTCTATAAAGTGAGAAGAAGGCAGCAATTAATTAAAGATAGATAGATAGATAGATAGATAGATAGATAGATAGATAGATAGATAGATAGATAGATAGACAGACAGACAGACAGACAGACAGACAGACAGACAGACAGACAGACAGATAGATAGATAGATAGATAGATAGATAGATAGATAGATAGATAGATAGATAGATAGATAGATAGATAGATAGATAGATAGATAGATAGATAGATAGTGAGGAGACAGTAATAGAAAATAATGATAGATAGATAGATAGATAGATAGATAGATAGATAGATAGATAGATAGATAGATAGACAGACAGACAGACAGACAGACAGACAGATAGATAGATAGATAGATAGATAGATAGATAGATAGATAGATAGATAGATAGATAGATAGATAGATAGATAGATAGATAGATAGACAGACAAATAGATAGATAGATAGATAGATAGATAGATAGATAGATAGATAGATAGATAGATAGATAGATAGATAGATAGATAGATAGATAGATAGATAGATAGATAGATAGATAGATAGATAGAATACTTTTGGAGCAGGCAGCCAATGGAAGGCTTCTGAACATCCCTCAGAGGCTTCATAGTAAAAATCTGCACCATGTTCACAATCAGTCGAGGAATCTGACAAAAAAAATTGTATAAAAAACATAAGCGGATCTTCATTCTGTGTGAATTTAATGCAAACCAGGCTACATTTACATTTACATGAACTCCATTTCCATGCAACTCCATGCAAAAATCTAGTGCATATCTTAAGTTTGTTTTACTGAATTATAACTTTATAAATTATTATAACTGTAAAATTATTACAGAAAAATTAAACAAACATTAATGTATAAATTCAATAACATGTTATAGGCAAGATTCGTAACCTCCCAATAGAGGCAAACCAAGTTTTGATAGAAAACATCCTCTTACTCATTAGAATTCATGGAAGAGCCACTGTAAAATAAAACTCTGTGCTTTACAGCAAGGTCTCAGGTGCTTTTTCAGTCTAAAAAGTAGTTTAAATGTAACTTGAATGATGCCTGGAGAAAATCAGGTCCAAGAAGTATTCACAATTTACAAAAAATACAGCAGCTTGTAAATGTTACATGTGGTCTATTTAGATGTGTGTGGGGGGGGATGAATACATAAAGACTCACCTCATTCTTCATCATATCTAGGGAGGCCGTGAGGTACTTGATGAAGTTGTCAGGTGAAAACAATTTCTGTAACAAAAAAAGCACACCTGAGGTTAAGATATCCTGTTATATTGAGATATATGAGATGATAATATATAATGAATATGAGATATAATATTGGAATATGTGATTTGTGCTTTTAATTAGTTAAATTCATTCACATGGTTTATGTGGAGTGAATGGTTTAAATTATTTGTATATTATTTAATCAATGTTTGATTGATTCCTTTAACATAATTTGCCTTGCATTTGAGCTCCGCTACACAATTACAGTACAAATACAGAAAAGTCTGGTAACATAAATAATTCAGATAAATACCAAGAACTGTTTGTTACTGGTATGATATGTGTATCATTGTATAACTAATTAATAAATAAATTAATATGAATGTATACATGATCTGATTCACATTTTAAAAATGTTCAACATTAAAAACAAAAATAGCAGAAAATGTAAAAACATATATTTTTGCTATTGCTAAATTAAAAATAAACTTGACCTTGATAGTTATCTGTTCATTAGTAATTTAAAGATTCTGCATATTTTCAGGGATGTTTATGTGTTATAATTATTTTGATATCTAGATTTATATATCACTTTATACCATCAAAATGGTCTATTATTTCATCATCTGTGAAATAATAAGCTCAGATAAGATATTGCTGCTTACTTTGTCCTTGCAATAATCACAGATGTCATTCATCCCAATTAAAATGGTCACTAGCTTCCAGTCCTCGGCAAAATTTATCCCCTGGAAAAAAGCATGAAATACACAAGGATTAAACACTCGGTGACAGAAAACTGCATGACGTTTAGTACTATAGGTTATGATGTACTGTATTTATGATCTGTATAAGGGTCAAAAAGGCAGACTAAAATCTTACTGGATAGGTTTTGAATGTGTCGATCATGTTCCTGGCCTGTTCAGAGAAATTCCTGCAAAACAAAAGTGTGAACAATGAGACTGACAAAAAGAAACATCATTCATTCATTCATTTTCTACCGCTTATCCGAACTTCTCGGGTCACAGGGAGCCTGTGCCTATCTCAAACGTCATCGGGCATCGAGGCAGGATACACCCTGGACGGAGTGCCAACCCATCGCAGGGCACACACACACTCAAAAAGAAACATCAAGAAGGTAAATATTTTTGTGTAATGGGTTAAAGTGATGCATCTGAAACTGAATCTTAAATTCTGTAGATGCAAGTGTGTGTGTGTGTGTGTGTGTGTGTGTGTGTGTGAGAGAGAGAGAGAGAGAGAGAGAGAGAGAGAGAGAGAGAGAGAGAGAGAGAGAGAGAGAGAGAGAGAGAGAGAATATATATATCTTTTCCCCAAGGTAACACTGATTATTCTTATCATATAGATATGGTTATCAGACTAATTATGCTATTATTATTACTATTATGACATTTAGGCACAAGGGTTCATGAACACCAGAGTTATTATACTCACTCACTCACTCACTCACTCACTCATCCATTCACTTACACACTCACTCATTCACTCACTCACTCATTCATTCACACACTCACTCATTCACTCACTCACTCACTCACTCACTCACTCATTCACCCACCCATTCACTCACACACTTATTAATTCATTTTCAATAAGCAATTTGTCCTGGTCCAGTTTAAGTGTCTATCCCCCGAACATTGGACACAGGGTGGGTAAACACACACACACACACACACACACACACACACACACACACACACACACACACACACACACACACACACACACACACACACACACACACACACACAGAAAGAAATCCCTCTGCTTTTTCCCTGATTATTATGGGATGCTATGGGATATTATGGGATAATGATCTGTCATTGTAGAGGTTTTAATGTCCAGTTAATGTTTATTTTTTGTTTTATTCCCATGTATTTCAGCAAAATGGGTTGAATTAAACTGAAATATAATTTTCATTTAATTTTAATTGCAAAATGTTATTGTGGTTGTTATTATCTCCCTGCATAAAAAAACAGGCTGTTTAAAAAGGCTGAACTGAAATAGATGCTGCATACTGTATTAAAGATACACTTGCTTCTGCAGTGTCATCACTCAAATGTTTACTGCTTCAGATTAGGAGATGTAACTTTATTATTAATATTAATATAGCTAATATAGATTAGATGCTAAACTGTGCTGTATAATCAGATAGGAAGAACATCAAACTGGCAGAACACAGCAAACTATTTTCTATGTTTACACTGCTTAAGTTCTCATATATGATCCTTTTCTTCCCAAAACAAAACCTCTAGTGAGAAGACTTGAAAATCATATCAGGATCAATGAGCTTTAGTCGGACATGACTGATTAACCTGGTTTAAGAGATACTGTTTTTGTGTTATTGTACATTTGTGTGTATTTGTGTCTAATCAAACAAATTCTATTTTTCTAAAAACAAATCACAGCAACAAACATGATGCAATATTCATTCCTTATTGCATCTCAAATAGTAAAAAATTTAAATAAAAAGATACAACATGAATAGAATGATACACCAGTGATTTAACTCATATGAGCACACTTACAGTTAAAAAAAAATAATTTCTGTGAAATTGGAGAGGTGTGGAGTGTTTGAACATTGTACTTACACCGTGTTGTGACCAGTGACGGCTAAATTAAAGCCGGTCTCATTAATACTGGAAGGACGTCCGTTCAGGGTCATAATAGGTGCCGGAAAGATCACATCCGGGTTAAAAAGTTTCACAATGTCTAAAAAAAAGAGAAGGAGCAGTAGAAATCCAGTTCACAAGTAAGAAAGAGTGAGAGAAATAGATCTTGAATGAAATATCCTCTGAACCTGAGATAACTTATCTTACTTGCAAGAGTGATAACATCACGGTATGTTCCATGGCCCCCAATACTGCACACAGTGAGATAAAGCTCAGCTTACAATACAACTTGTTGCTTAAATCAGAAACACAATCATTTAAACAGATACTGCTTATTTACACCCTGGTAATCTAGTGTGATGGCTACAGGAAGAGAGAGAGAGAGAGAGAGAGAGAGAGAGAGAGAGAGAGAGAGAGAGAGAGAGAGAGAGAGAGAGAGAGAGAGAGAGAGAAATGTATTGAATGTAACTTCCCAATGTAACTTGCTAGAGTCATAAAAATAAATAAATTAATAAATAAAAAGGTTTTAGATAATTTTATAAAATTTACTCAGTATAAATCATAATGAATAGTGTGGAATTTTGAAATAATATTGATGCCACTCAGATTTTAATGCAAATAAAAAAATGTAATATCAAGTATTAAGTTAAGAATTCAGGTAATTTAATCAAATTCAAGTGTAAAACAATCGACTGTAGAGAGAAAGACACGCTGCTATTTATTGCTCGCTGATTGGCTTAAATGGCAATGACAGAATCTGTCTTTGTTTTTTTCTAAAATGCCGTGATGTTGCGCTTTATAATTTCGAATCTAAATTTACTAAAGCTGATTAAACACCCAATGTTTTTTGCATTATATTATTTTCAAATGCAGTTAGCTTCACTTAGTTTTAAAGTTACTTAGAAATAACAATTTATATCAAATGCTACGTACAGTACTACCTACAAAAATCATGCTTAAGCAATGAAGCGGTTACAAGGTGAAATTGAAAAGCTTAGACATGCTCTAGAATATTCAGTACCTAAATGACAAATGTCGATACTCGATTGGAACTTCCAGAACTGTAGAGGCATTGGCACCAATGGCTGACTGGAAAAATATAGAACAAATCAAGAAAGTATCTGTGCTGAGCCACATGAGCATGAGATAATCTGTTCAGTTAATTGAGACTTACAGCACTGTCTATGTAGAGGTATGTAGATTTTTACTACTGAGAACATTCAAGTTGAATAAACCCTCACAACCAAACACATTGGTTGTGTTTAAGGCCAAATTATATGCATTAAATTACATTTTCAAAAAATGTAAACAAAAAAAGGATTCACAACTATAGATATGTTTCTCTTCTGCATATATCTCACTAACAAGCAACATTTTTAACATTTTAGCAACTGTTTAACCCCAAAAGTAAAAAAAATAGAATTTAGACATCTTGTTAAAATTCTCTACCCTTATATTAGATTAACCGAACCTACCTTTAAATAAATTACACTTACACATTTTGTGTTGTTAAAGTGGGGAATGAGTCTTTTTTTAGGGCATTTAAACATTTTACATATTTTTTACACAGTGTGTAATTGCTCTTCTGTTTTGATGACAGCATTAATACAGGAGCATCCCAGACATTTTGGTATCTGATTTATAAAAGCCTGACATTCCTTGATTGCACGAGAAAACCTTGTTTTAAACATCTTTAGGCAGAGTGATTGAGTAAATACTGTGGTTGACAAGAATATATTATCAGGTAACCAAGCAATGGTTAATAAGTAGTTTAGAGATTAAAATTTCCATTATTTTAGTGTGGAATTTATTTTATTTTTCAGATAAAGGAATATCCTTCTACTTTATTTATTTATTTATTTATTTATTTATTTATTTATTTATTTATTTATTTACTTATTTATTTATTTATTTATTTATTTATTTTCAAAAATTGTGAGTTTGACTTAGACATTTTTCTAAAATATACTCATATGTAATACTCATAAGTGACAACCTGGGTAATCTTTCAAAGCTGCTACTTACAGTCAGAGAGTCTCCCAAAGCGGCAATGACTTTAATGTCAGCTGCTTTTACCTTTTCCACTGCAACACAAACACAGAAAATTTTAGTCAAAGCAAGAAAGGCCAATAAGATTAAGTGAAGGACTAGAACTTATATTTAACTTAACTTATTACAGTGCTAATTACAGTGCTAATCAGCGATCAGAGATCAAAGAGAGATTATGAATTTAGAAATTTTGGGGTTGGATGTCGTGAGTTCGAATCCCATGTTCACCAAGCTGCCATTCCTGGGCCCCTGAGCAAGGCCCTTAATTCTCAATTGTGTAGCTGTTTAAATGAGATAAATGTAAGTTGCTCTGAATAAGGGCATCTGCCAGATGCCATAAATGTAAATGTAAATGTTCTTTAAAATTCTCAAATTTGATTAAAGAAAAGGTGTTGATTAATTTACTATAACAAATCACAGGTTTACTATAATGCACTTATTCTAGTCAGAAGTAGTACATTATATCGTGTTGTTTCATATAGTAACAGCTAACACACAGGAACTTTATACGGCAACAATTCACATTACTTATATCTAGTAAACATTTTTTAAAATTATGGTTCAGTAGGTCCTCAGTAGAGAGCAATAAGAGTGTTCTATTTGTGGCATAGAGATTAAAATTGTGTTTCATTAGTAATGACAACTGGGTTTTAGGTGTGTCATGATATTTCAGACAGGTGAGGCTCAGTCTGTGAGTGCTGTTTTCTATGTGATGTTAGGTACGGAGATAAGTGTTATCTGAAATAGCAGATAAGCATGTGGGACTGAGTCCGTTCTCTTCTCACGCAAAATTAGTAAGAACTATAGTGAATTTACTGTGCACAATAAATTTTAATGTCATTCCAACAGCGCTAGAAAGCACACAATATGGCCAATTTTTTGTGGACACCTGACCTTCTCCAAACTGTCGCCTCAACACAAAGAATGTCCAGAATGTGTCCGTAGCTTTAAAAGTTCCCTTAAACACTGCTCCATCATGACAATCCCTCTGTGCACAAAGCCCCTGAGCTCCATTAAGACATGGTGTGAGAACAAACAGTTTGCTGAAGACAAGCAGACTAAGGACATGGATTACTGGAACTATGTCCTGTGGTCTGATGAGACCAAGAAAAACCTATTGGGTTCAGATGGTGTCAAGCGTGTGTGGCGGCAACCAGGTGAGGAGTACAAAGACAAGTGTGTCTTGCAAACAGTCAAGCAGGGTGGTGAGAGTGTCATGGTCTGTGGCTGCATGAGTGCTGCCGGCACTAAGGAGCTACAGTTCATTGAGAGAACCTTGAATGCCAACATGTACTGTGACATACTAAAGCAGAACATGATCTCCTCCCTTTGAAGACTGGGCCGAAGGGCAGTAATCCAACATTATAACGACCCCAAAACACACCTTCAAGACCACCACTGTCTAGCTAAAGAAGCTGGGGGTAAAGGTGATGGACTGGCCAGGCATGTCTCCAAACCTAAACCCTATTGAGCATCTGTGGGGCATCCTCAAGATTCAGATTTCTCTCTAGTAGAAAATTAATTTATCTCCAGAAAAAAAAAAAAAAAAAAGTTAAGATAATAGAGATACAGGGTGGAGTCAAACCCTATTTCATACAAATTTTACGATTCCTTACAAGCATGAGCAATTTTGTTGTTTTTTTTTGTATATGCAATTTTATATACTTTTTTGTGTTTTATTTTAAATCACTATATTTATAACGTACAAGCTGCAGCTCCTGAACCGTGCCTCTCAGCTTAGTTGACGTGTAAATCATATTGTCTGAAATCTTATGGATGTTATTATTGTTATGTGTTATTGTTGAGCTCTGTGTTACCTGACTTGGGTACAGTAGGAGAAGGGCTCATGTCTGGACATTGGAAAGGCGGATGCTGGAAGTTCTGCTGCCGGACTTTGTCTGGGAACTCCTATAAGAACAAAGTGCTTCAAAGAACTTACAAAACCCAAATACCATTAATTCTGTCACATTTTCAGCACTTCGTAATTGCCTAGGCAATCCAGGAAGAATTTAGCAGCCAGTGACCCATTTAACACTTGTACTTAAATCTAAATACAAAAATTAATTTGAAAAAAATATATATACAGTATATATATATATATATATATATATATATATATATATTTATTTATATATATATATATATATATATCAATGATTCTTAAATTATACTCATTATTTAAATGCATACAATAAAATCCTGATTATTTTCCTGAGCCATAGAAGCTTTAAGCATAGAAGTCCTAAAAATTTGTACTCACAGAACTCATTTTTATAAAAAATGTTACTGACGTTATTTATAGACCAACTTGGTTTTAAGTTTGATTTAAACCCATTCGATTCAAGTGACAGCATAATAACTATAAGCACCCAATAATTATAATAACTTTGACAATCTTGGAGTGTCACAGGAACCTGTAATCTCAGTCTCAAATAATTATTCAGTAATTTAAAAAAAATTGAATGGGCTGAAATCTCTGAATAATTATTATTAGATTATTATTACACTTCCTACAGTGGTTTTTAGTTTTATTATAAATAAATGTACAGGTATGAGGTTTAATATAGTGCCACTATTTTTTGAAAGAAACTAAATATAATTTTATTACCTTAAAGCATATTATCAAGTAGCTTCTATTATTTATTCTGTAGCTATGATAAAAGTAACTGTATGTGGTTACAATTGTGGGGAATATATTCTGGAAATGACCTAAAAGTGTCTTGTAAAATGCTACAGCATCTACAAGGTCAACCATCTGAATAACCACTGAGTTTCTGTTTTTTCTAAGATTGCAGCTTAGAGCAAAATTGCAGCAGCAAACCCAATGACAGAGTTTTAAAGACATTGTGTAATACCATTGCAGATATTGTATCAGATCTCCTTACTACTGTATAGTTGATGCAAATATTAACAAAGATGCAGTGAACTGATGTAATGCATGTACTGTAAACAAGGATCTCATACCTGATAGAGTTTGTCCTGACTGAGGTGCTTTATGTTCTCTTTATAATCCTCCCACCAGTTTCCTATTAGACAAACAAGAATGTTATATAATGCATGCATACTAATGAATAACAACAACAACAACAACAAAAATGCCACAGACTGTGTTTATCAGGTGAGCCTATTTTATACTGTAGGTATATGTATTATCATCATCAGCCCAACAGATATCATTCAGCTGATCAAACATTACTAGCACATCAAGTGTATGATGTATGGCAACGTTTGCGTTTTAAACACCTCAATGTCACTGATTATCTGGGAAACAGACCAGCTATCAGCTGTGCTGTGGTGAGAAACTCACACTGATGAAGGCTAACTGATGACTATTTACAGTGTTCATGGGAAAATATCAGCTTATTCTAAATATACACATGCAGGGTGCACTTAGAACGTAGATATCTTAAAACAGTTCTCAGTAAATTATCACAGGTACACACACACAAACACACAATAAACTACTATAATTTCTGTCTATTGAACCACGCAGATAAATTTCTAGAGGAAACAGTTTGTCATTTGAGATCACAACCAAAACAAGTTTTTGAAATAAAATTAATTTAAAATAAAATGAGATACCTACTATATGATATGATTAATTTTCTTTTTCCACTTACCATTTACATGACATAGTAGAACCTGTGTAATTATAGAAAAAAGAAAAAGCTTCATGATTTCTGATGTACAACAAACAAAGTAATCTGCACCGGGTTGTGATTAGAGCTTAAATGCACTCTTAATAATAGCGAGTGATATACAGTATGTGGCAAAGTACAGTAATGGGATAATCATTAACTGCACAATGCGAGTCCATGTGAGGAAGGATGCAAGTTTTATAAATGCTAATCAGTCAGTAGATAATAGACACAAAAAACTAATGCATTGCTTACTATCCTGGTGAACAGTGCCATGTACTGAGGGGAAATATATGACATGTATATGTATACTTATTAAAGAGGCCAGTGACTACAGTATGTGTTTTAGGTTGTTCCTTGTCAGTCGTGCATAGAAAAGAAAACAAAATGTTTACAAACCTGCTACAAGTATGCAAAAATATATACATTTTTGAAAGATCTGAAAAATATATAAATATAGTATAAAAAGATTGATGCATGTAAACTTTGATTTTTTTTAAACTTTTGACAATCCGATTTGTTTAGCCGAGATTGTTTAAAACAAATGAAGTTGTACTCAACATTTAAAGGTTTGTTCAAAATAGGTGTACGTGATAATCAGCATTTTTTTAAATAAAGCATTGAAAAATAAAGGTTTTTTTTTATAATAATGTGACCGAGTTCTCAACAAAATTAGAAATTAGATTTAAAAAAATGGGGAAATAATTGTGGCAAGACATGATGGTATCATTTCTGTATCATCATTATAAAAAGAAATAATGATAATTAACACTGTGGCATACTTTCTGTATCATTATAATCAACTGAATTGATTCAGATCATCTGCGGATGTCTCGGATTTCTTGGTTCTCAGTAACATCTGACTTTTTGGCATCCATTGGTTAGTAAGATTTTCCATAAGACTCCTTCCAAAAATGCTTAATAAACATCTCATCAAAGTATTAACAAAAATGCGGCTTAATGTGTTTAAATGGAGTGTCTTCGATACACACAACAAACATTTACTGTAGAAACGATGACATGTTAGAACGAAAAGTTTATTGGAAACCTGGAATTTGTCTTACAATTACAACCATGAAAGGTTGACATGAAAACCTGAATGTTTTCTGTCCTCTCTGTTTCTAGTGAATCAGAAGTACAAAGGTCAGTTGGTTATGTGTGCTATGTTGCTCAGATGCACGCACAACGACTCATATTTGCACATTAAGTATATTTCAGACCTAATTTACCATTCTGTGAACAAACTGAAGTAGAAGATTATTTTACGGGAGAGATTTGGTGCAGGACTTGGCTTGTTTATATAAAAGACAAGAAGTACTTCCCTTTAGTATTGTAATATGATGAAAATATAAGCAATACTATGGCATAATGATCACAGAGAAATGCTTTCAATATAAAATGTTAGAAATGTTTCCATCTATGTGACTATTAACCACTGTGTATATTTATTTGAATATTAAAAGACATCTGTTCATTGTATTAATATAGTTACTCTCTGTCCCTATATATCTCTGATATACATTATCTCAATGATGCCAGTAGTAACAAACAAGGAATTGTGAAAACTAATGGCCAGGCCCCTGTATGCCTTTTAAGTTTTAACTGACTCGATTTATTGACTTTAATTACATTTTATTTGCATAGAGCTTTTTTATTCCTAATGAGCCAGCTAAAGAAGGGTCAGGAAATTTGTCAAGAAAAAAAGAAGAAACATTGAGATGAACCAGAGTGAAAGGGGAACCTGTCCTCTGAGCAGAAATAAAATAGGTCTGAGAAACAAATAAAATAGTAATAAAATAAAATACAATATAAGATAGAGTTATTTCTCTTTTTTACCTAAAGCTATAAAATGATGTAAATAAAGTTAATTTGTGGTTATGAAGGGCCCTCAGGCAATCAGATTCCAAGGCCTTACCATAAACTGCTCTGGCTTCATGACTGGTTACTACTACGTCTTCTTTTGTTAATACATGGTTAAAAAGACAAAGCATATTTCACTCACCAGCCACTTTAAAGTGACCTTGTTATTATCTTTACCTCTGCACAACAGTTTATTTACTTCACATTAATAAGTGTTGTATATTTTATATTATTCGTATAATATACTGTATATCAAAATCCACACCACTGTGCAATTTCCAACCCTTTTCTTAAACATTCTGTACAATTCTATTCAATTCAATTTTATTTGTTTATTTTTAACAATGCACAGTCTAACAAAGCATTACAGAAAAAAATATGAAATCGATATATACTTTTAAAATGTGGAAATACACTGGTGTATCTTTAATGAGCAAGCCAGGGATGACAGTGGCAAGTAAAAACACTTATGATGGAACCTTGAGCTGAACCATACACAAACTGGATCACATCCTTATCTCGGTAACACATTATACACTATTATAAATAATAACACAGTACAGATTAAATTGTGCTGCTCATACATGATTGGATAAATGGATTACTGTATAATTCAATTCAATTCAATTAAAATTTATTTGTTTTTACAATTGACATTGTCTCAAAGCAGCTTTACAGAACATAAACACAGAAAAAAAAGACTATTATAAAGAATAATATAAAGATTAATAGAATACAAATTTCAAGATAAATATTAGATATATTTAAATGTGTTTGTATTTATTCCCAATGAACAAGTCTGAGGAGACTCAGGTGACTGTGTTGAGGAAAAACTCCCTTGAAAGGTAAAGGAAGAAACCTTGAGAGGAACCAGAATCAATGGGGAACCTCATCCTCATCTGGGTGACACTGGAGGGTGTGATTATAAATATACAGTCTGATAAATGTTGTACAGATGCAAAAGACCACCTGGAGTTTGTATCTCCTCTTTTTTGTGTTTTTTCAGAACCCAGAATCAGAATCAGGTTTATTGGCCAAGTGAATGTTCACACACACACACACACACACACACACACACACACACACACACACACACACACACACACACACACACACACACAGGAATTCTGTTTCTTAAAACAATACTCTTTTTTGTGTTTTTTCAGAACCCAGAATCAGAATCAGGTTTATTGGCCAAGTGAATGTTCACACACACACACACACACACACACACACACACACACACACACACACACACACACACACACACACACAGGAATTCTGTTTCTTAAAACATACAGTAAATGCAAAATAATAAAGATATATTTCTGTTTTGTTTTTTTGGGGGGGGGGGGGGGGGGTTTCGCCCTCCAAAGCACGATAACCCCACATTTGTGTGTAGGAAGCCCCTCTGCCCCTGTGGTGAGGTGGTGGGCGTTACCTAACCTCCAAACGCCAGGGGTGTAGCCTTGCGTGCTTTGCTATTGGTTACTGAGGACCCCCTTTGATTGGACGCAATTCTGTTCGTCCCACTGTCGGGTCTCCCCCACTTTTATTCGGGCCTACCGTTGGACGTGATCACGTGATCCGCTGAATGCGTACGCGCCGGGGCCAGCAGTGAAGATGGCGGACGAGAGCGCAGACGGGGATTTGGAGCGGAGTGGCCAAGGCTGGGCGGTCGAGGACACGTTTTACGCTATGGAGGGTCTACAGGCGACGTTGCAGCACCTCGAGGTCGCCCTGAGGCAGCGGGACATCTCGGAGGCCTCGTCCACCGAGTACTGCGACAACTTCTGTGAGGTAAATAAAAAAAACAAACAAACGGCGAATTGTTTCACACAGCAGCAGCCAGCGGGCTAATGTTAGCTATCCGCTACTAGCTAACTAAACTATGCGTCTGCACGTGAAGGGAAGAAATGCACGTTTTATTTACAATCTGCTCTTGTTTATAATCCGTGCTGTGGTTCTAAATACGGACCGTTTCGGTATTTAACACATTATCGATGTAGTTTTGAAGAACAAAGTAGAATTTTTTAGGAACCGATGTGAAATGCGTTGGCCCTCAGATTTGTAGTGTCGTTTTCTGACTTTTTCTGTTTTAACTGACATTACGGAATGTCTTTTAATGCTAATCACGTGGACGTTTAGATGCCAAATGTAGCCTAATTTGTATTTTATAACGTGTGTGTGTATTTTTATTTATATATGTTTATTTATAAGGCAAGTTGGTCAGTACGAGTTGGATGACTGTGTCTGTGCATCATGTGATGGCCATCAGATTGTCTGTGTTCGATTTTCCCTTTGCATGGTGCAGGTACAACTTTCCAAAGTTCACTACGGCGTGTGTGTGTTCGAGAGAGAGAGAGAGAGAGTGTGTGAGAGAGAGATTAGTCACGTAGTGAGACAAGGTGCAGCTTAGATCTTCATGGTCGGTTTTGTAGAAGTTAAGATGAAATTTCCTCTTTTGTTTTTCTTTAGACAGCAAATCGAAAGTCAGACATTGCTCCAAAAAGCCAAAAGAAAATGTTTTGTGGCAAATGGCATACAGACATACAGGCTTTCAGCGTCCTGTCCTGTACGTGTGTGTATGTGACGAATACAATTTTATTTGATGTTTTTGTAGATATCTTACTCTGTTTTGTCTTGGGATTGGGATTATTCTTTTTAAAGTCGTGTTTTATTTTATTTATTTTTATCTTTTCAAATCATCGATTAAAACAAACTTTACATTTGGTGTGTAGAAAGGTGTTGTTTTTTTTAAGGTAGACCAGGTTTTGGAGAAAATATTTTAGAAAAGACATTGTGTTAAAAAAAATACACACTTTTTTAAAAATGTAATCGGTATTAGATTTAAGGCACGATCGGTTTATAATGAGATCTCTAAAAAAAAAAGAGAGAGAGAGAGAGGGAGAGATTTATAACTCTTACTATGAGAATTTATTCTGCTGAAAGAAGTTACCCCTGGAGTTACCCCTAAACTTTTTTTGCCTGTGATGTGTGTTATTTAAGCATGCATGTAAGTAACTGATTGTTAGGGAAATTGTTGGTTTATAGGTTTTGAGTGATTCACAGGCCTTCGTTTTTGGCTGACACGGTTTAAGTAGTCGCGTTTCAGATGGATTTCAGACTGTCCTTAGCCTTGGATGGCTTCCCTCGTAAAAGGAAGGGAAAAAAAACCCTCCCACATATGTGATTTCCTGTCTGAAAGGGTTCTGGCACTCAGCAGGAAAATTACTGCATGACTGAAGTACAGCTGCAAAGGAGCGACAAAAACATCATAAATTTATTTGCATGGTGCTGATGTATATTATTACTGTACTTGTTGAAATGGGTAAGTTCCTGTTTTCTCTTGCTACTGCAAAAAATCCCATTGAGTTAACAGTCCCTAAAAATAAAGTGTATTTGTTTAGAGCTTTATAAAGTGATGCACCATTTGTCTAAATGTTTAGGAAATCTAAGTATTTAGTGATTAAAAGTTGATCATGGGCTCTTAAACATCATCATGTCTGAAACAACGAATACTGTTCGAACTGTTACGCTAAAGTCTGACGTTGTAAAGGAAATGATATATGAGAATGGCCTTGTGTTTTTAAAAGCAGATTATAATGGTTAATCGACCATGAAGTACATTATAGAAATCAGAAACCATGAGCCGTAATGAAGCATCTATCAATTCTCACTCTTTATGGATGGATGATGGTGAGAATGAATAA
The DNA here is from genome assembly GCF_022655615.1 of Tachysurus fulvidraco. NCBI lineage: Eukaryota > Metazoa > Chordata > Actinopteri > Siluriformes > Bagridae > Tachysurus > Tachysurus fulvidraco. Next base: position 20,546,738 of record NC_062529.1, read on the forward strand.
AAAATCTGCACTTAACAAAGTGTAGATGTGTATGTGATAAGTAGGAAGTTGTATCGCCTTTAGTGAGTGTAGAAACAGTCGTGATCATGAGTTTAATGGGATTACAGGATGTAGTGCACATTTGTGTACGTGTAAGGGATTCAGCAGCAAGCAGATGCTGTTCTTGAATTGTGAGATTTTAGAAAACACTTCAGCAGCTCTGAACAGCCATACAGTAATTTCAGACGTTTTTGATGCACAGATCCAGATTGGTGACTTTTTCAGCAGGTGTCTCACTTCACGGGTGTCTCTGTAGGACAGATCCACTGAGATTACTACCTGATGTACCCCACCTGTTGCTTTTCATTGTGCAAAAAAATTACAGAAAGAGAAACAAGAACCTGCAGCAAAACTGATACTGTAAATAGTGCTGAGCATAATGATTGTGTAATATCAGTATTGTGATAGTGACACAATACAATGGAGATATTAGGCGAAAACCCCTGATGCCATTCTATAGTGGCTAAGAAGAACTTATAAAGCGCTGGCTTGACTCAATATGCTGTTTGTTTGTTTGGTTATGGAATGAATAGAGTACATTAAAATTTAATATAAAACGATTTCATGTTTGTTTGGTTGTCAAATTGAAGATGGCCAAGACTGTCATTGCATTCATAGGATATAGTTTTAAAACGAATACAGCAAATATTTGCATTGTTTTGTTTTTTTTTTAATCTGGCAAAAATCATACAAAAAAGCCCTAGTCTCCCAGGGGTGAACATTTTGACTTGATCCTTTTTGCAGTTTTTAAATAGACCTTTAAACAAGCATCATTAAATGGATCATCTATCTTCTCTCTCCACCAATCTCACTCCTAACAGTGTTCATCTTTGAACCTGGAGCAAACCCAGAAAGTGACTGTCATTTTATTGCTTCTCCTCTTTTTTAAATTTAATGACTGAAGCAATGTTATCAAGAAAATTATATCAGATTAATATTGTATTTAAATGTGAATATTGTGTGCTCCATGAAGCCAGCTTAATGTGAATGACTGGATAGCAGTGTGTGAATATTATGTGTTTTGAAAATACGTCATTATCATTCTATTTATAGTATTTATTTATCATATTATTTACTGACTTTTTTTTTTTTTTTGATATTTTTGCTTAGAGTTGACACGAACTTTTAAAAACGAGCTTACACCTTAAACTCAACTCCGCAATCTGTTCATTATTTCTAGCATGTAGGCCAAGCTTACGTGTGTGTGTGTTTGCACGTGTGTGTTGGGGTGGGGTGGGGGTGTGTGGTACAAAGTTATATTCTAGGGGGAAATTGCACCGTTACCCAAGGTACATCCGCTCTGATCCCGAAGGTCCAATCAGTGTACTACGTAGCAGATGGTTTGAGGTGAAAATGGTCAATCAGGGATTTCCTCATGTGCAGTCTCTTCTGAGTTTGGCAGCTCATTAGCTGCTCAGTGTTACAAAAGTACAGTGATGTAGAAGGATCAGATAATGGGTCATTGTTAGGAGTGCTAAATATGGATCTTTTTGGGTAGCAGTGTGTGTAGAGTGTATGGTGAATAATACATATTTAAATCATATGCCAATGATCAACTTGGTGTGGAGCTGAACCGGGGACCGATCTGACTCGATAGCAGAATTTAAGCATGCTAAATTACAGCGAGTGAGTTTTAGTGATTGAGTAAAACAGCTGAAATATATATTCCCAAAAAACAGTAATAAGAAATCAGGTGCTTTTAACAAGGCACATTATCACAATATATTTATAGAAATATATAAATTCCAGACATTTAATTGTAACTTTAGAAAGTTGCATTGGCCAGTGTTGAAACTTAAGTTTCAGAGGAAATGCGACTTCTTAATTTTCTGCCACGCTAAAACTTTCACGACTATTATAGCTGCTGTATAACAGCTGGTTTATTTTGGTATGCTCAGTTCATTTCCGGTACAGCTGAGTAATCATGTTTAATCAGTCCTTTCACTTGTTTCTGAGATGGTTTCACTCAATGTTGGACTCTCAGTTCTGATTAGTCAGAATTCATGTAAATTACCAGTGTTTTATTACGTTATATACAAATACAATGAGCTTGTTTTAATTTATTTTTTCTCTAGTTGTAACATCTTCTAATGCACTGTAATGTATAACCAGGTACAAACTGTTGATATAAGTTTTCTGTAAACTCTGTTTTGTCAACATTTAATATAAGCAGATAAAAATAATTATGCTGATTTTCCATTAAAACAAATGTTTTTGCTGGCAAATTTTTGTAGATTACATAGAATAAAATAGTTTGGGATGTGTGGTTATTGGAAAATGTTCAAGTTCATGGTGGCAACAGTGATTTTGCTTTACATTTTGTATCACATCGCTCTCATTGATTTTCATATAACATCATACCTTTCTCCTTTGTGTATCATACAGGAATGCATTAGCAATTCAAATACACAGAGTTTAATAATTTTATCACATTTATATTAAGTATGTAATGCTTGGGTAGGGAAGTTAATTAACGCATTGTTAATCGTTATTATCGAACTGGCCTGTATTGCTTTTAAATGCAGAACCAAAAAATAATAATTACTATTAATTGTAAAATAATTTTGCATCAGGTGCATTTCATTCATAGTCTCAGTGAATTTCAGTTTCACTAACCGTCTTTAGCTTTACACAAACGGTTTCTTGTTGTGAATAGAAAGCCTGTACATTTTCATTAAGGACCATGAGCACTAAGTCGGTTAAGTCGAATGAATATGTTTTGTATTTCTCCACAGGCTCTTGCGCACTATGCCGGGAGCCGGAACTCCGTAGAGCACGGACTCACGCTGCTGGAGGTCTACTGTCTGTCCATCAACTGCTTTGCATCAGCGAGGCCACACCTGACTGCCAGTTCATCCAGCGTGGCCCTCGTGCTGAAGAGACTTGCTCTGTAAGTACTCCTTTTTAGAGAACATCAGCACCACATGCTTGGATCGGTACTGTATCGTAGACTTGTTTCGGTTCCATTATTACTGGCTATTAAATTAGCCAGGGTTAAAACATCACAGCAAGATTGTGGGGTTTGTGAATTTAATTTCTCTCTCTCTCTCCCTCGCTTGCTTTCTTTTTCTTTTCTTTTTTTTATATCTGTTTTACAACATAAATAAATGAATTAAAATCCTCATCTGAATTCACCTGGATCATTTACAGGCAACCTTATCCTGTGTCTATGAGGTCAACCTAAACATTCATCACTTTTTTTTTCTCTATTACTGACTTTTGTTTTTGTTTCCCAGCATTGCCTAAATGCTGCGCTCTGTTCTGCTTTAATTAGGAGCTGCTTTGAATTGCTTCTGTCCGTACCTCAGAATGAGATCCCACTTGAAGCTTGGCTACAGTTTCATGGCTCTGTACAGGTAAGATGTGACCTGCACCGTTCTGTCCTTTTAAAAATGATATTGAAACCAGAAATGAAGATGCAGAAGGTAACAGCAGATCTGCATGAATTGAGTAAGCATTGGGGTGGAATACAGTGCTTCAGCACATCTCTAAGATGTGCCAGAACTTGCCTGAATGTAAAAAGCAAAAGAGAAGCCTCTTCAATGTTCAGTGAAAAGCTGAATAATGTAATCCGAATAGGACTGACCTACAAACCTTTTCTGCTCCTTTAGGTGTTATTTGGGGAAATCGACCTGCTCAGTCTTAGCACAGATTCTTCAGATTTATTACGATATAGAGAAAAGGACTGAATATAATTCTCCTAGAGGAAAACTGGGTTTAGTTTCTCAATAAACAAGCATGTAGCAACAATCCCAAGAAAAACAGGCAGTATATACAGTCTCATAACGAGCACTGTGGTCACACATGCTATTGGATAAACTTCAGTACTGTCTCTTTTGATCAGTGTATGTCTTTTTTTGCTGTGTTAGTTGGAGAAAAGTACTATTACCTTGTTTAGTAAACCTTTTGTGGATTCTGTCTTGTTAGGCTTACAATGACAATTTATTTATATAGCACAATTACTTACAACTTCTGTTGACCAATGTGCTTTCCATTAGGTCATTAAAAACAGAAAAACACAACAAACGACCAGAAAAATCGTTCAAGTAATAATGCCTTTAGCCTGAGAAGAGGCTTGTCTAATGGACAGTGGCAAGGCGTTCCAGATCTCCCTTGCACGATCTCCCTTGCACTTAAGCCTACACTTTGGGGTAAACAATAGATCCTGGTTGGAAGACCGAAGGGATCTATTGGGTTGATACTCAGTCAGTAATTCACTGAGATAAGAGGGGGCCAAACCATTCAGAGATTTATAAACGAGGAGCAAAATTTTAATACCACATATAAAATTAGCATTAGCACATGACAGCTGTCTAAAGTTGCTGAAATTAATTCAGTTAAATTAGGTCTAATCGGTGCATCAAATATGCCCTCGTTATTTAAAAATGCACCCGAACAAATGAGTCGATCACCCATGGTTTCAGACGATTTTTGTTGAGACACCAGAAGGCGTCTGTAGGTTTTGGTCAATGTTTTCAACGTGTGTGTATGCAGGCGGCGCATGAAGCTATGCTGGAGTACGGGAGCACAGACTTGCAGGCACTGGTGCAGATCACTGGAGAGGGCGGGGCATGGAGTAACCCCTCCCTCATCGCCCTTCTCACCGAGCAGCCCACAGAAGATGATGAATGTCAGTAGCTTTTATTTTACACTTATAGCTGCAGTGTGTAGATCAGTGTTTTTTTTTTTTTTTGTATCTGATAAAGGGCCATCCCTGGTTAATGCTTACGGGTATCAGTATATTGTTGCGCCTTTTCCCCCTGTTGCATTGTCTACAGTTGAAGTTCTCAAATTAAAATGAACATAAACCAGTCATTTAAATATCAGGCTCATTTATTTAAATGTGTAGAAAAATGGTTTGGTTATTGTAGTCATTAATCTTTCTGCTCACAGAACACACTTTCACTTCAATTTCTTTAAAGATTTATCAATAAATGTTTTTATTTTTGCAGCTATGTACATGTAGAAACCAAACTAATTCCTTCACTCTTACAAAGGGTTTCTCTTTTACAACTGCAAACTGATAATCTGTTTGTTTTTATCAGTGAATGCCTACCTGGGTCTGGAGGGAGGAGACTTTTTGGAGATGAGGATCAAACATCTGGAGAAAGTAGGAGAAGTTGAGAAGGCTCTAATCCTTACTAAAGCCTGTGCCAACTGCAGCATGTTGCCCAATCAGGCCACCTTTCGCCAAACTTATGTTACACAGCTCTGTCAGCAACTGCCCAGTGAGGAGGCCATTCTAGAGGTAACTAACTCTGTCATTTCATATAATAGTATGACTGAAAGGCTTAGTGCTTATAGTCTTAATGCACTTTCATTCTCATACAAGCAAACATGCAACTAACAGCAGTTGTGTTGAGAGCGCTCTTTTTTTGCATGCGGGATATGTGTGACAACACTGACCACAGCTTGCAGGTTGTATTTTCATGCTGCTGAATGTGAAATGGTGAGAGTTGCATGTAAGGCACTATTTAGGGCATGTAACATGATTGTCATATGGAGTAGAAATTAATTTGAGTTTTCGTCTAGCTGTGTGTTGGAGTTTAAATAAATGACACAATATTTCCCTCTTTAGACATGTTGATGCTAGATGGTGAGTGACAGCTGCATTAATATTAATGGTGGGGTCTCCATTGTTTGAAAGCCAATGTTGACACATAAAATCACCAAAACAAACACGCCCCTAACCCACGGCCCCATCCCTGTATTGATAGCTCCTCCCACGCATACATGCATAACCCAGGCAACTACTGGAAAGAAATGTGTCTATCATAGCTGGGAAGGGAAGAACAATACGATTGCAGATAAACAAACAAGCAAAAATGACACAGAAGCATAATCGTGTAAAGGACGGCATATATTAGTTCTGTGAAACAAAGCAAAAACAACGTTACTCACCTATTGAGAAGGAAAAAAGCGCCTCGCCGTCTAAAGTAAAGCCACATATTCACAGATTGGAGTTTCCCGAGTCAATAACTCCTGAGCTAAACTCTGTTACTACACAAAACACAGTTGTAGCTGCCTCATTACTACAATTACATTACTACGATAGAAAAGAGGTGTTATTTGTGTAGTAACAGCGTTTAGCTCAGGAGTTATTGACTCAGGAAACTCCAATCTGTGAATATATGGCCAACTTCCTGCTCCTTCAGTTCTCTCCAGCGCTGGAAAGCTGGTCCTATATTAACACGTCCTACTTCTTGCCTTATCGTAATCCTTTCTTCTTGTCGATGTTAAAACCGCTTTCTGCTAATGTCACACATGCGCACTGAACACTCTCTCCGCCCATATTGACAAGACCTGCCCCTTTCTGCTCATTGGCTACACGTTAGTTTTGATTTTTGTTTAGTTTGTCAACCCAACGCAGTTTTCTGAAGCATTTCTCAAACATTGGAGACCCCACCTTTAAGTGTATAAAAGTTTGTCCAGGAAGCATACAACTGTAGTTTTGCAGTAAATACTATCTGCCACATTGAATTAGTTGGAGCTGGGTCATATTCAGTGGTACATTTTGTAAAGGCAGTAAAAACTTTGTGTAGGTGTTATTTGGTAAAGTGCAGTTTAGCAAGGACTCCTCCAGTGCGGCCATCCCATACTGCCCATGTGTCCATCATGTTAATACACTTGTCTCATTTTTGGTTAGATTTCCAGATTGGATGGCAAGGATGTTTTGGACATCATTTGCAATATGGAGACAGAAGGTGATGAGAACACAGCCTTCATCCTTTGCACCACCTACTTGACACAACAGCTGCAGAAAGGAAGCCTTTACTGCTCATGGTGTGTTAATAACTTTGAGCTGCACAGATATTCACTTGTAATGTGAATTTGAAGATTGTGTTGTTAAATGAAATATGGATTGTTTGTCTCTCTTGTTTATTCTCTTTAGGGAGTTGACACTCTTTTGGAGTAAGCTGCAGAGGAGGCTTGATGGTTCTTTTAAATCGTTCCTAGAACGTTGCCTCCAGTTTGGAACCATAGCAAAGACTGTCTACCATCTGCTGTACCTTATTCGAGTAATTCAGACTGAGGTGAAGAATTGTTCCTTTACATTTATGGGTTTCTTCTTTGTTTATCAGCTTTAAACAATTGAATGTCCCCTTAATTCTCCTTTCTCTGTCTTCTCCCCAGTACCAGGTAATGCATCCTGGTCTGGCAGTATCTGTTGAACTTTGTGTGAAAGCCCTTCAGCTTCCAAGGCAAGAGTATCCAGAAACCAAAACCAGTGTCTGCAAAACTGTGGCTTGTCTTCTCTTGGATGATTTAGAGGTGTTGCGAGCATCCCAGCTTACAGAATTCTTTTTAAGCCCATCTCCAGAGGTGTTTGTTGGTCTGGAGGATCTTTACAAGCGGCCCGATCAAAAGTACGACGAGGAGAATGCTATAATCCCAAATTCACTACGCTGTGAACTACTGCTTGCACTCAAAGCCCTCTGGCCATGTGACCCAGAGTTCTGGGACTGGAAGACTTTAAAGTACTACTGTACGAATTTGCTTGGGCTGGAACCTGATGAAGACGACGGTCCAGGGTTGGAACATGCCCATGGTGTGCCAACTGGGGTGAACAGAGAGGAGGAAGAAGAAAAGCATGAGGATGAAAAATGCAGCAGCTCTGAAGAGAAGAATGAGCAGCACAAGGAAGATGAGGGGTTGTTGCAAAAGAAAAGATCAAAAATGCTTCTTTGGACTTCGGATAGATCCAAAAGGTGGCTTCAGTACAAAGTACGTTGTGAGATATGCCAGAAGGAGGTGATTGAGTCACGGTTGTGCCACCATGCAAGAAAGCATGTGGAGAACGGCGTGTGGACGTGTCCTGTATGCCTGCAAAAATGCACAAACCGAGACGAGTTTGTGCCACATTCCAAAACACACCTCCAAATGCCTGCATACCATTTGAAAAGGAAGAAAGTTAAAAATAAGATGAAAAGTGAGCCAAAGTCGGAAACTAGTGAATACGACTTGGAACCCGGTGAGATACACTTCGACACGTCCTCTGGTGTAATAGAGCATGTATTGGAGCCAACTGCCACCGTGCCTAATATGGAAGCAGGTGACGATTATATCACGTTTGATTACATCAATATTCACTATAAGTTACAAGATCGTGAGGTTTATGTATGTCCTGCTACTGACTGTTCAAAACATTTCAAACTTTTCAAGTACTTGGGTGTTCACTTGAAGAATGATCATGATGATGCGGACCCAAATGTCAGACATTACTTTGAGATGAGTAATCGTCGAGAGAAATGCACGTTCTGTCGGCGGACGTTTATCACGGCCTATCACAACCAGATGCACCGGCGCACACATTACGGAGATTGTCCTTACGTGTGTGTAGTTGCAGGTTGCAATTCTCGTTTTGAAACAATCAACAAACTCATCATGCACAAGCACAAACATGGCTTTCGCCTGTCTTACCACTGCGAACTAAAAGGTTGTAGCCTCTCCTTTTGTGACCTGGGTCAGCTGTTCCACCATGAGGCTCAACACTACCGAGATGCAGCATACACCTGCACCAGCCCAGGCTGCAAGAAGTTTTACTTCTCCCGTCAGGAATTTCTGAAGCATATAAGCAGCCATGGTATCACCTTTACAGAAAAGGACTTTGAAGCCCAGAGGAAAGCCAGAAGGAAACTTTTGTTGCCTCTTATAAAGGAGGATGATTCCTCTTCTGATCCAAAGGATACTTTTGACCAGTGTTTAAATGGTGGACAAACAAACCTGTCCTCACCAGAACACCTGGAAAGCAAAGACTCAAAGTGTGTGTTGACTTGTGTAGCTGTGTGTTTTGATGGTAAAAAATTCACATGTGGCTTAGAAAAATGTGGAAGGACATTCAGCAATGCCAGAGAGATCCAAAAGCACTTGAAAATTGTCCATCCCGGCCAGTTTAAAAATGAAAATATAGTATGCAAAACAATGGAAAATGAAAAGCACTCAAAGGCTAAACCTGTGAAAGAGCATAACGGTCAAGATCAAGGTCCTACAAAAGGATCTGGTGAAGAACCAGCAACAGATTCTGCACTGTGTGATACAACACCTTTAGCACTTAGTAGTCCTACTTGTCACACCGAACTGGCTGGTGCATTGGCTGAAATTGTGCTTGGGCTTAATCAATTAAGTTTGAATTCTACTACACCGACGAAAATAAATAGTAGTTCACATGCTTCAGGATCTAAAGTGCTACAGGTGACCTGTCCTAAAACTGTGAATGCTATCTCGCAAACCAAAGTAACAGAAAGCAAAGCTGAGTTAGGGTCTCCCCAAGCAACTGCTGATCTAGTGAGACAGCAGTCGAAGTCTCAACCACCTCACAAGGCAGAATCGCCCCCAACTTTGTCGACGAATCCCAATTTTACTTTCAATACATCGGAAAACAAGCTGCACGTAAGCAAACCTTTCACTTGTGAAGTTGAAGGCTGCATCTATGGAAGTGTTACTAGCCATGCATTGATGCAGCACTATATCAAAAAGCATAATTATAGTGATGAGAAGGTGAAACGGATGGACATTTTCAACCCACTCAAGTTTAAGCCTTTTAAATGCATCCTTTGTTCTAGGGATTACAAAGAAAAGAAAGAGCTGAAAGCCCATTTGCTGCAGAAACATGATTTGAGCAAGGATGTGGCAGAGCAAATTCTGTGCTCTTTTGCTGGGAAGGTGGGTGATTCGCTGCCGAATGCTCTGAAGACACTGGAGGTTCAGACTGACAAAAAGGAAGTGCCTACTGGGAAGAACTGCCTTCTGAATGCAGACCACTGTGTATGGAAAGGCACTGCTGAGACAAATAATGGGGCAGTTGCGTCTAAACACAGGAGTTTGAAGGGTAACCTTTCACAGAAAGGCAGATCTGAGACCAAACCAGACATGGATGAAGCCTCAATGAACAGGAGGGTTAGTAAAAGATTGAGGACAAGAGTAAAACCAGACGAAGACAAACCATATTTGTGTTTACATAAGGGCTGTGGTGCTGGCTTCACAAAGAAGTTCAACCTTCTCCGCCACCTACAGGTTGTACATTACCATCGCTCCAATCTTTGTTGGCAGAAGACTTTTCCTTGTAAGCATGATGGGTGTAATAAGCGGTTTAATCATCTATCCAGTCTGAACCGACATTACCACAAAGTCCATCCGGTATCAGAGGATCCCATTCCAAGATTCAAGTGTACCCATCCCAAATGCAATGCAACATACCACCTAAAGAGCAGTCTTGTCCGCCACACCAATCTAATGCATCAGAATCCGATTCCACGGAATTCCACGACTCCAGCTTCAATCTGCAAATTCAAAGAGGTCTATAGGCGCTGTGACCCCACCGATCCCCTTGTGGTGCTTTTACAAAGTACACACAAGAGAGAGAGATCAAATAATGGCTGCCAAAAAAAACTGATCATCACATCCAGTTCTCAGTCTCTGAATGTCCAACAATTAAGATGCTCCCCTAAAGCTGAAGAGAATGGTGAGCATGCTGAGGAAACCCCAGAGGAAGAACAAGTTGTCAAATGCTTAAAGCCAAAGACAAAAAAGGGCGGGTTTGCATACCGAACACCCGAAGAGGCTTTGCAGATGTGCCAAGACCGCTGCTTATCAGAGGCTTATCCATGCATGGTACAGAGCTGCAATTCTGTGGTATCTAGCAAACGGAGCCTGCACCGTCATTACAAAATGTGTCACAAAATGCTTCGTGCCAGGCTGACCAAAAACAAAGACACGTTATTTTATACTGCTGAGCAACTAGAAGTACTGATACAAAAGAAATCGACGGTATCTGCTTTGCCAGATTCAGACAGGGCTCCTAATGGGGTCCTCAAAATGGAGTATCAAGCCGAGAACTCTGGGGTGCCACACCATCCCATGAGCCTCCATTCTATCAAAAACGAACAAATGAAACACGAGGCATCTCCCTCAAGGGATCCACCTCCAGATTGCAGCCTAATTATCGGTGCAGATGATGTGCTTTATGGGGAGTCTAATGGCCATGCTGAAAAGCTTGGTGACACTGAGGACCAAACTCGGGTGGAGCGAACAAAAAACGACTCCCCTGCCCCTCCTCTTGTGCCCCCTCCGCCTCTTGACCTTTCTCCGCCATCTACCCTTAGAATAAACGTCAACCATGCTTCCCTGGATCCTTTAAACCGAGAGAGCAAGGCTGTTAGTGTTCCTGCTACCATCTATATACACACAAATGCTTCTTTGACACGTCAGCCCCTAAGGGGGAAAAATTCTGAACTCTCTGAGCCATTACCTACAGCACCTCATGCAATGTCTCAAAAAGATGGCATTGTACCCAATCTAGGTCAAAGACCATTCGACATGGCGGCTTATAAGCCACTGGGGTTCGAGTCCTCCTTTTTAAAATTCATACAGGAGAAGGAAGAGAACTCTCAGTTTGACCCGCTGCGGACGGTCGCAGTCTTGAACCCCTGCTATAAATCCGATGCTACTCGCCGCCATGGTTCCTTTCGGCACAATTACTCTGTCAAGGAGAACAACTTGAGACGATCCAGCATCGGCCACACTCGGATGTCACACTTGTCTCCCCTGAAGTCCTTGCTTTCCACAGAAGAATGTAGCTCTATCCAAAACCTCCGTTTTATCTTGGAAAGGGCCTTAATGGGCTGTGGTGACCAGGCAATAAAGCAGCTTCAGTTCCTCAAGCCTGTGGTGGTCCTGGAAAGACCCAAGTCATCTGCTCCCCTGCTTGATCTTCTGCCCTCTGAAACACAAGCATAAACTGTGCAAACTGCTACTTAGGACTGTGTAGAGTGTTTTTAGTTTCCTTTTTGTTTTTGGTGATTCAAAATACTTCCACCAGTATTTTTTAAGTATCATTATTACCACTTGGTTATTTGCCGACCTGCCAAGGTGACGTACCTTGATTTCCTTATCAGTCACATGTTTATATGTGTCAGAAAGAGCAAATAAAAAAAATCTGGGAATTCAGTTGCAAAAGTGTTCTTGTTATTTAGACCTGACTTCATTTTACACACTTCCATGAGAGGTATCTGTTTACAAGAGAAATCATTTAAAGGGATTGGATATTTATCATATTGTTGCCAAAATAAATAATTCTATGATGTTTGAACTATAGAAAATGACACTTTTTTTTTTTAGTATGTGCAGGTATGTATTACATTTGTACAGACGTATTGAACAAAGCAGCACAAAGAATCCTTGGTTATTTCCTGGGTTTTCTCCTACCTCCTATAATAAATGCCCTTGGGTAGATTAAAGCTAATTTGTGGTATGTGTGAATGTGGGTGTGCAATTATTCCTACAATGGACTGCTGTCTCAGCCTGGAAGTGTCCTTGTGTCCATGCTCCTTGTTCCAACAAGAGGTTACTGGTGAATGAACACTTCTGTAGAAAGTGTACTTTTATGTGCATGTGCATAATACTAATCTTTACAGATCATCAAACTGGATTTGCTGGACAGAAGTACTGGTGCAGTCACACAGCTGAGTTCCTTCCCTCAGAAATTACCTGTCTGAATTGTCCATTAGGAGACAGGTGGGGTTGCACTAGATCTATGGGAATTAAACCATTAAAGAAAGAAGAATCCTAGTGCTGTTTTGAAGCGGTCAGCTTATTATATGGATTCATATAAAGAAGAAACAGGTTTAATGACCACTGACCTTACTGAGTTTGATAGATGCATTTCCACCGCACTTTTATGTAAGCTGTCCAAATTTCAGTCAATTCATCAGCCGTAGTTGTTTAAACTGAAATGAAACTTATGGGCCACTTGAAAAAGCAATGAATGTCAAAATTCCAGATTTGTTTAGCCTTTATTTTATTTGTATTGTATCCTTCACTTTACTGGATTGCTGGCTGTATTTGATGTTTTATTTGATGAGTGATGTAACGAAAAGGTAACGACATACGTTGGACTATATCATTACCTGAATGGTAGCTTTTTCACGGCTGTAAAACGTATAGTTATAGCTGATTCATTTCTAAGTGAAGGGTTAGGGTTTAGAACTGAGAAATCAAACCTCTAATGGCTGTGCTCTCAAAGGACAACTCTGACACTTCTCCCTACACACACGTACGCATACCATATGAGGCTTTGGCACTTCAACCAGCAAAATGAATCATTTCATTCGATCATTTAATAAAGATCTAATAAAGGTTAGAAGGATGGAATAGTTCATCAAGGCTGTCTGTATTGTTGTATGTTTTATTTATACCTGCTGTCTTCATTTATGAAGGAGTGATTAGAGCTCCTGTGCTACGTCAGGTTTCTGTTCATACTGATTTTCCAGTTTGCTGTCTGTCTTTTCTAATGAAAAAAAAAAGTTCATCTGTGTGAAAGACCTTGTATGTTGACTTTCTTTGAACATCTGAGCACTAGTAGTGAACCGAGATTCTCACAAAACTCTCAATTAAATTCATATCGATTCACTGTCTCATATTTAAGTTTGCCTGTAACTTAATCTCAAGTTTAACTGCTGATGAAAGTTGTAAGATGGACTTCCACTACATTCAGGGTGTATAACTGCCCTGTGGTAATAAAGCCATGATAAAGCAGTAATAGATGATGATAAAAAATTAATTTGAAATGTAAATTAGATGAGATTACTTAATTATACTGAAATTCAGGTGATTGTTGTGTAGCTTGATATAGAGAGTTGCAACCTTGTTCACAAGTACTGGGTCTGAAAGGGTTTCGTTTTAACAAATGCAAACTTATTGTAACCGTGTCCTCATCTTATCAGTCACCTCCTGCACATGTCTGAAGGTCACATGAATATAAAGCTCTGTGACTCCAATCAGTCAACAAAAATAACACTGTTAAAATAACACATTGTTAATATGGTCGTAATGGTACGAAATCTCTCTGCCTCACCAAATATTGGTGCTACAAGAGGTGGAAATGGTGGAACTCTCAATTTTTTTAAAACAATAAATTCTAAAGACAATTGATCCTTTATTTGTTTGCACTTGACTGTTTTATAGGGTAAGTCTACTGGGAGAAGTCCCACTGAATGTGGACCATCTCATTACATAGTGTGTGTCTGTGTTAGTGTGATAACAGCACTTCCTGAGTGGTGTGTAGAAATAAAAGTGTTTTTACACCCCGGGAGATGCTGAGATATAAACCTCAAAATAATTGTTGTGGAACGAAAAATACTGATATGACGATTTTAAAACTCACCTATGCTATTTATCTCTTTTTATCGTTCTCTTTTTTTTACACTTGAACTGCATATAAATGTCATACTCACACTAAAACAGGCATATTCTTTTTCGACTTTTCCCACTAGGGGTCACCACAGTGAATCATCAGTTTCCACATAACTCTATCCTCGGCATCCTCTACTCTCACACCAATTACCTTCATATCCTCTTTTAACACATCCATATATCTCCTCTTTATCCTTCCCTTTTGACCTCTTACCTGCAGCTCCATCTCCAACATCTTTCTATCAATATAACCATCTCCCTCCTCTGTACATGTCTAAACCATCTCGATCTATCCTCTCTGTCCTTGTCCCCAAAACAGCCAATCTGAGCTGTCCCTCTGATGTGCTCGTTCCTAATCCTGTCTATCTTCGTCACTCCTAAAGAGAGCCTCATCATCCTCATCTCTGCTACCTTCATGTCTGCCTCATGTCTGTTCCTCACTGCTACAGTCTTTAACCCATACGGCAGAGCTGCTCTCACTACTGTCTTCTACACATTTCCTTTGATTCCTGCTGACACTCTTCTGTCACACGTCACTCCCGACACTTTACTCCACCCACTCCATCCCACCTGCACTCGCCTCTTCACCTCTTTTCCACACTCCCCATCACACTGGATGGTTGACCCCAAATCCTGCACCTTGACCTCAGCCCCCTGTAGCCTCACTGTTCTACTTCCCTGCCTCTGGTTCATAATTCAGTCATATACTAAATATCTTATATCTACATACTTCTATCTACATTGTACACAGCAAGTTGTCCACTAGAGGGCATCTTTGGCAGATGCCCTTTGTCCAGAGAGACGTGTTTCACTCATTTTATACAGCTCAGTATATACAGACGGAACATTGCTGTAAACAATTTAGCTCTTTGCGTATTTCTCTGATTATATTTTAATACTACTCCGTGTTATTATAGTATTATTAGTTTAAAGTGCTTTGTTTTGTACTGATAAACAACATGAATCTCTTGTCATGGCAGTGTGTTCAAGTCTGGGATAAAAGCTGTGTATGTTTAAGCTTCGACTCACACCTGTAAAACCTGAGGAAGTGGAAAGCCAGTGTGTTCATCTGCGCTGATCAGCTGAACCACAAGGGGGTGCAGGTTATAGTGATCTTTCCATGGGTACAGGTGCTGGTGTTACACCTGTGGGAAAATCACTAACTCATTGCTCTGAAAGTTTTTCGATTAGATTTAATCATCGGTTTTGTTGCCGTTTTATACAGCATTCAATCAATAATGTATTATTAATGATCTTTACAATGAATGCTTGTGGTCTGTTTACAGTAAGCTTCAGTTGCTGATTCAGATAAGGTCTTGATGCTCATGTCCAGCATCTCCTTACCTCAACACACTCCTTGGGGTTTATATTTCCTCACGCAGCCTATGTTCAGTTATCCAGAGACCCCTGATAGTATCTACTCAAAGAGGCACAAGGTTCTAGTCCAGAACCTTCTAACTGACTGCCGCTGATGTTAAAACCTCACAAAAACAAATAGCACTTTCATAGTTACAAACATTAATCACAAATGATGTCTATATTTGTGCTTGAAAGACAATATGTATGCTTCCTCTTTCTACCTCTATCTTCTTTGTCCTTGTTTTGCTTTTTTCTTTGTTTTGCTCTTCACTTCTACTTCTACTTCTTCTCCTTCCTCTTCTTCTCCTCCTCTTATATCCTGGCAGTGTCCAATCACATATATCATACCTTCTGTATTGTATTTTATCAGCATACACGAGTTCTTCATCCTCAATGTCTCTGGAAAACTCATAACACAGATTATGTGTAACTGAGAATCTGTAGCTTGGCCATGATGGCGTGTAATATCGGGGGTCATTGGGAATCGGTGTCATTTTCTTTCTACACCATCGATCTGACTGGATTATGAATCGCCATAATAATTCTTTCTTACTTTTCTTCATGGCTGCGCTCTGGTTTTACACAGTCATCAGCGAGCATTTCACTTAACTGCGTCTTCTGGCGTGCCTTAAATCTACTAAACAAAATCGTCGAAAAGGTTTTTAAGAGTGTAAACGTCTGTCCTGGTTCGTGTCGGAATGATTTTTAAAATCTAGGGTAACTAATAGTAAAATAATATTAAAATAAATATAATCAAATATAATTTTAACACCATGCTAACAATAAAAACTAGAATAAAACGGCATGTTTTGGCTTTACGTTCCTCACACGTAGCGGTAATGATCACAGCCCAGGGTTGGCAGAGATGGGCTTGTTTACAGCAGCGTTTATGAGAGTCCAACTGAAACAGTTCCATTTAAAATTGTTTTTGTTTCTGTAGTGCTTTTTAAAACACTAATAATGTCCCGAGTCAATTTCACCCAAACAATTTCATCCAAAGAGTCCAAAGAGTGAACATCGTAAGTGTTAAATGTAACCAAATTCAGACTGTTAATAAGTTTAGTGCATCATTTGTTATTAAACAAACAAACAAAAAAACTCAGTGGGAACTCAGGTTTGTTACGATAACAGAGACTTCCTGTTGGGATGCACCACTACACCATATTGTTGATTATTTTCCAAAACTTGCCTGTTCCCAAGTGTTTTATTGTCTACTTGGGAATTTCTTACATGAATTTGTAAATTGTGAGCTTAAAACAAATGGAGAAGGTGACAGTGAGAACAGTCAGTTAAAGGGTTTGTGATATGACATTCAGTAGGTACAAGGAAAAAATAATTCCCCACAATTCAAATAAAACATTAATAATAACAAACTATTTATTTTAGAAAGTTCTCTACTAGTTTGATGCTGTATTTTAAGAGAATCTTATTTGTATCTCAATAACTTTAATTTGTTATAGCACCTTTTTTTGTCTCAGTTAAACTGAGACAATTCGCTTCAGAAAGTCTAGAGAAAAATCCAGTCAGCTGTGAGTTCAATCCTTTATTATGTACAAACAGAGAGACTATACAGTCTTGATGTGTCCAGTAGTAAAGTAAGTTTTAGCAGCTTAAAAAAACAAACAAACAAAAAAAACAACAACTGTAAACCACATGCTACTTACACCAAAAAAAAATCCCTAGTAACCGTTTGTAAATAAGACAAATTCATAAAAGTATTTAAAACAGATTGCAACTATGCTGAAATCGTGTGTTTGGTCTTAGACGAAGGCAGCTGAAGGGAATTTGAACAGAGAGGTCAGTAGCTCAGTCTTTCTCTATATAATGTTAATATAAATTACAGGCAAGAAAAAAAGTTTTCTAGGTTTTAGTAAGTATTTAACATGCGTCTGATACCAAAACAAGTAAATACAAAAAAAAAAAAGAAAGAAAAAGAAAAGAGTTTCAGGTGATTTGTTCAAAGCTTTGGTCACACATTTAGGGAAAGAAAAGAAGAAGAAAAAAGAATCAGTCCACTAGATAATCACACTGAGAAATGTTCTGAGTTCTGAATGAAATAATCCATAAAAATCTATTGAAATTGACTGTTTTTGATGGTTCGTGTGATATGATCTGTGTTTCTAGGCGACTCTGCGATTCCCATGATGCGTTAGGAGAAAATGTCGATTTGAACACAGAAATGTTTGTGGAATAAAACAAAACGGAATGCTTGATATGTTTATGCAGAATAAAGCCCAGGGGTCATGTTTCTTTACAGATTTGTGTGTTGTCTTTTCTCATTAGCCTCTAATTAGTGTTGTAGCAAGCAGGCCATGAGCTAGATACAGAACAGACAACGATAAGAATAACAAGAAGTTTAGCTTTGGGGTTGCTATGTAATGTGTAGAGGACACGGACCTAGTCTAGGGGACACTCTTTGAAAACATGTACTCAGAGACTAGTAATGCTAATGCTAACATCGCACATGCGTAGGCACACACACACACACACTTCCTTAGAACACATATACTTCAATACGGTCACCTTCATGTTCGGTCTTTCAGCCGACGTTATGTAACGTTTGGGTCTGATCTTTAATGATACCAACTGGTACAGAAATGCTAACATGGCTAACAAATCCAAACTCACAGGAAGTCAGGAACATTTAATGATGATAGCATGTTAGCTAACCACCCGACGATCCTCTTTACATACGATAAATACTCTTTTAATCATTGCTTGTTATAATCCAGGGATTTTTTTTTTAACCCCTGCAACCTCTCAATGCACGGATTACACCGCAAAACCAAAATACATTCAGAACATCATGTTGACCTATGGCTCATAACGCTTTATGTAGACTTTATGTAGCCTAGACCTAGTATATTTTCACTGTGGTAAGAAACCAGTACAGTACATTATTGCTGCACAGTCCAGGAGACGTTTGAGCTCAGTAAAGCGAGTGTATGGCTTACCGTAGTAAATCTCAGCTAGCTAATGAAATACACAGCCTTGTATTGACAACGTTTAAAGGCTAATTTAAAAAGTCTGCCTTCAGTGGATTATTTTATTTGTATGTAGTTATTTACATCTAAAGTGCAAAACTTTTATATATCCGTAGAGTGCGAATTTCAATCCATGTGACCGATTACTCAAAAATATTGTCCCGTGTCTCAAGTCTGATATTTTTCTGTGAACGTCACGATAACGATGTATTTAGATGTATACACACACAGATCGCTATATAACTATTAATGAGACTGGTTTAGATATTTGTAAAAGTTCTGTAGGGTCTCATAATTCCATCCAGTAAATCTCTAGAGGTATAATAGAATATAAGTTCATTATAGGAGTTGAAATAAACATCTCATATCAGTCCAAAATTAAGGTCAAACTTTTACTAACTTCATGTCTGGAATGTGTAAAGGGAGATTATAATAAAATTAAATGTAAAAAACAAACAAACAAACAAACAAAAAACAAACATGTTATAAGGTATAGGAGGGAATAAGACTGAAGGTTGTGACCTTTATGTCTGTTGTGTTTAAACTGAACCTAAAATCCAAAAGGAGTTCAATGTTTATAATTTTGAGATTGTCATCACTAGCAATCTGAAAAAGTACGAGTCCATTTTTTAAAATTATAATTATCTCTTTAATTCTGCATCGTGGTGGAATATTTTTTTTTAAATTATTAATAAAATAATGTATTGACTTTAAATCTCACAAGATTAAAGTTGACACCAAATGGATAAAAGGTCCAGTAAGCTCTACTTGTGATTATTTCAGTAGAGTAGCAGCTGCTGCAGAGAGGAATGACGACATCATCAAATACATCGCATGCGATCTCACAAGCTTCTAAGCTACTGTGCAGTGTGTCTCTGACACGCATCCGGTTTCTGTTCGGGTTTGCATATTTCTTTGCATATGTTGTGCTCAAGCTGCCTTTCCTCCGTTCCTCTGTTCATCTCTTCATCTCGCTTGCCGTTCTCTGGTCTTCAGGTGATTTAGTGGAGTACGGAATGCACAGGTGCATATTGTGTGTGTGTGTGTGTGTGTGTGTGTGTGTGTGTAAGGGGGTTAAGGGTAATCTGGTAGAAGCTTGCAACCTATACGTGTGGATGAGTTGTGCTGAGAAAATCACTAGAGATAGAGAGAGAGAGAGAGAGGACTGTAAACATTGCCTTTTCCCATAACCTTTATTCTTTTTATCCATCCATCCTTTCTATTTCTATTCTATATCTAAGAATTCTAATCCATCCATTAACATCATTCATTCTCTGCTTATCCATCCATCTACCAACACTGTTTTTTTTATATCCCTCTATCCATCAGCAGCTTCCTTCATTTCATCCATCGGTCTTGTACACCTTCAGTCTTTCAGCAGCTGCTTGGTGTAAATCTCTGACTGAAGTAAGAATGCTTCTCCCAGGCACTTACCCGAGTATGTCAGGCAGCTGGGGACTGCGGTAGATGAACTTGTGCCTGTAGCCCTGACTGCTGGGAAATGGAATAAACTGCACCTTGTGTCCATTCAGGCTCTTAGACTGAGACGCTACATTGTAGAGCTGAAGGAGAGGAAAAGAGGGAAAAGGTCATTAGAAGGAGAAAAAAATCAGCAGTAAGCATCACAAAGTGCAGTTAACATACATTAGATACGGACTACTGAGGGCGAGCTTACACACACACACACACACACACACGGGCACACATTCGGACATACATACGGGCACACAAACACAGACAGGGGGACACACACACACAGAGAGAGAGAAAGGGGCACACACACACACAAAGAGAAAGGGGCACACACACACACGGGCGCACACAAACACACAAAGAGAAAGGGGCACACACACACACACACACACACACACACGGGCGCACACACACACACGAGCACACACACACACACAGACACGGGCGCACACACACACACACACGGGCGCACACACACACAGACACGGGCGCGCACACACACACACACAGACACGGGCGCACACACAGACACGGGCGCACACACAGACACGGGCGCACACACAGACACGGGCGCACACACAGACACGGGCGCACACACAGACACGGGCGCACGCACAGACACGGGCGCACGCACAGACACGGGCGCACGCACAGACACGGGCGCACGCACACACACAGACACGGGCGCACGCACACACACAGACACGGGCGCACGCACACACACAGACACGGGCGCACGCACACACACAGACACGGGCGCACGCACACACACAGACACGGGCGCACGCACACACACAGACACGGGCGCACGCACACACACACAGACACGGGCGCACACAGACACAGGCGCACACAGACACAGGCGCACACAGACACAGGCGCACACACACACAGACACGGGCGCACGCACACACGGGCGCACACAGACACGGGCGCACACAGACACGGGCGCACACAGACACGGGCGCACACAGACACGGGCGCACACAGACACGGGCGCACACAGACACGGGCGCACACAGACACGGGCGCACACAGACACGGGCGCACATTCCATAAGAATGTAACAACTGAACACATTTTAAAAATCCCAGCTCTGATAATCAGGATGCTCATAACTGGATAAAATGAAAAAAGAAGTGTGTCAAATGTGTTAAAAAGATCGTCTCTCACCTTTTTCCCCAAGTGGAAAGGGACGACAGGATCGTCTTCAGCATGGAGAATCAGGATTGGGCAGGAGATGTGATTCACACTGCAGGGGGGCAGAAGAGAGTACATTTCTTTAAAAAGAAATATAAATGTACTTATTGAACTGAAAGGTCATGTAAGGGTCATGCCAGAGGTCAGAGCAATGTCTGAACTGGTGGAACTGCTTAAACATATTTGGATGTCAGGGATGATTCCACTCATATAACTCAGGTTTGTCACCAAAAAATGTCATTTCATTACCGGCCACAATGTTTACTTTAATCACAGCCCTCCACAACAGGAAGTGGTGGTGATTTACTGCTCCTTAGATACTTCAAGATATTAGATATATAATTGCTAAGTGCTAATAACACATGTAAGTGCTAATAACACATGGAAAACTGAGGGGAAAAAAACAAACAAAAACATTTTTTAAAACACTGAGAGTCCCGATATTTCCATTTAAAAATGTTGGGGTTTTTTTTTTAGCTAATTTTTTGTACTGAGTACCCAATAACAGAGCAGTGTGAGGTGTAGTGTACGTGTGTGCGGATCTGTATGCATGGAGTAAATACGAAACCTGATGAGGAATAAATACAGAGTGAGCTTTTGTTTAGCAGTTTCTCAGCCAACACTCCCCTATTCTTATACTGTGTAACCTGTATATACCACTACATCGTCACATGGCAACAAAAAGATCAGGTTTCTGCTGCAACGCCTTTGCAAAAGCTGTGTGTGTGTGTGTGTGTGTGTGTGTGTGTGTTCAGTGTAAGAGCATGAGTCAGCTCTCTTGCTCCTAATGCAGAACATTACACAGGCTATAAATAACACTGGTCAGTGAAGTAAAAGCCAAGGATTAGTCAGCTACATTTATATTAATAAACAGCAGTCTGGGAAAGAATATAAGCCCAATAAATTAATTTTATCATCTAACTGCTGGATTTCCTCCTTTTAAGGTTCTCACTGTTTCATAGCAAAAACAATATGATCGGTATTTTTTCATATATCTCTGGATGAAGCCTTTGTATGCTGCAGGGGTCTGTTCTCGAACACGAGCCAAATTTTGGAACCCTCGGAGATAATATGTGGTGACTCATTAAATGTTACACGTTTATCGATTAAATTCGATTTTATTTGTATAGAGCATTTAACAATGGACATTTTAACAATGCAGATTTACAGAAATATAAAAATGTAATTTAAACGTATATTTATCCCTGATGAGCGAGCCTGATGCAACGGCGGCAACGAGGCGATACGAGGAAGAAACCTTGAGAGGAACTCGAAGACTCAAACTCAAAAGATAATCTGGTTAACAAGACAAGAGACTCCAGCTGTATTATTCTGGACACACGCAGAAACACTTACTTCTCATCGCTGGGAAATCGGATGTCGTTGGCAGCGATCGAGTCCAAAAAGAACCAGTCAAAGCCTGGCAGATATCTGTAAACCTGCAACGTCACAGCAAACACACGAAGCCAGTTATTAATACGATTTGTTTCTCCTACATACACGAGTACAGTTTAAAATACTAGTTAAATCCATGTGACATGGATCCATCTAAGCGCTACAATTAAGCAGATCAAAATGACTAGTGATTTTATTATCGGTCATATGACAAAGGCTGCTGAGACTGAGGTGTTTGTACTGCATGCTTTTCAAGGCAAAAAAGTTATAGCATGTAGGACATGGGACCAAAAGGGCATTTTACATTCTAATAATGTAGTTCAGACATGTGTAGATGGTTTTAAAGTATTCATCCATGACTGTCTGTCTGTCTGTCTGTCTGTCTGTCTGACTGACTGACTGTCTATCCATCCATCCATCCATCTACCCACGTGGACAAAATTGTTGGTACCCTTCGGTCAATGAAAGAAAAACTCACAATGGTCACAGAAAAAACTTTAATCTGACAAAAGTAATAATAAATAAAAATTCTATGAATGTTAACCAATGAAAGTCAGACATTGCTTTTCAACCATGCTTCAACAGAATTATTTAAAAAAAAATAAACTCATGGAACAGGCCTAAACAAAAATGATGGCACCCCTAACTTAATATTTTGTTGCACAACCTTTTGTGTATTCCTGTAACCGTCAATGAGACCTCTGCACCTCTCAGCAGGTATTTTGGCCTGCTCCTCATGAGCAAACTGCTCCAGTTGTTTCCGGTTTGAAAGGTGTCTTTTCCAGACGCATGATTCAGCTACTTCCAAAGATGCTCAATAGGATTGAGGTCAGGGCTCATAGAAGGCCACTTTAGAATAGTCCAATGTTTTCCTCTTAGCCATTCTTGGGTGTTTTTAGCTGTGTGTTTTGGGTCATTGTCCTGTTGCAAGACCCATGACCTGTGACTGAGACCAAGCTGTCTGACACTGGCCAGCACATTTCTCTCTAGAATCCCTTGATAGTCTTCAGATTTCATTGTACCCTGCACAGATTCAAGATATCCTGTGCCAGATGCAGCAAAGCAGCCCCAGAACAAAACAGAGCCTCCTCCATGTTTCACAGTAGGGACAGTTTTCTTTTCTCGATATGCTTCATTTTCCGTCTGTGAGCATAGAGCTGATGTACTTTGGCAAAAAGTTCTATTTTTGTCTCATCTGTCCATAGGACATTCTCCCAGAAGCTTTGTGGCTTGTCAACATGTAGTTTGGCATATAGCAGTCTAGCTTTTTTATGATTTGTGTCCTCCTTGGTCATCTCCCATGTAGTCCACTTTGGCTCAAACAACGACAGATGGTGCGATCTGACACTGATGTTCCTTGGCCATGAAGTTCACCTTGGATCTCTTTAGATGGCTTTCTGGGCTCTTTTGTTACCATTCGGATCATCCGTCTCTTTAATTTGTCATCAATTTTCCTCCTGCGGCCACGTCCAGGGAGGTTGGCTACAGTCCCATGGATCCTAAATTTCTGAATAACATGTGCAACTGTAGTGACAGGAACATCTAGCTGCTTGGAGATGGTCTTATAGCCTTTACCTTTATCATGCTTGTCTATAATTTTCTTTCTAATCTCCTGAGACAACTCTTTCCTTCGCTTCCTCTGGTCCATGTTAAGTGTGGTACACACCATGTCACCAGACAACACAGTGACTCCCTGGAGCACTATATATAGGCCCACTGACTGATTACAAGATTGTAGACACCTGTGATGCTAATTAGTGGACACACCTTGAATTAACATGTCCCTTTGGTCACATTATTTTCAGTCTTTTCTAGGGGTACCATCATTTTTGTCTAGGCCTGTTCCATGAGTTTATTTTTCTGTATATATTTATATTTCTTGCAACCTCTTGTATGTAATGCCCTCACCATAGAGAAAGGGTGGCTCTTGGCTTCTTCCCTGATGTTGGTAAAAGGAGACTCCAGGATAACAGCGTCAGGTGGCGTTCCTGTAAACAGCAGGAAAGCACAGCTTCACAACGGTTCCATTAGTCTAGCACACCACAAATAAGCCACCCTCGGGGTACAAATGAGAGCTTTATATGCATTAGTAAATTAGTAAATGTGGGCAGACATTCATAATTCATCAAGTTTTTCTCCTCACACATTTAAGGAAGTTTCGTCTCCTCACGAATTGAAGGAAATATCTGACCCGAAAACTAACAATACAAACGTTGCACTCAAAAGTGATATCCATCAGCTAAATTAGTATCTTTAACCAGAATGTCCATTACACTCTAGTCGTGGGACGTCAAATGGCCTTTAGACCGACTTGCAGTTAGTTTGATCACATATGCACACACTCACCTCTGTCACACAGACGCCTGGCTAAGTTAGTGGCCACTCTGGGGGGAAAAAAACAGAATTAAATACACACATCATTCACAAGCTCACTCTCAGTTTTCTCCTTCTAATATTCAATTCAGTTCAAAGCAGCTTTACAGAACATAAACATAGAACAAAAGGTTAATATAAAGAATAATATAAAGATTAATATTAGAGATATTTAGTTCACAATGTGTATGTATAATATGCTTCCATTGAAACGTTTATGTACTGTACGTTTATGTACTGTTATATCCACCAGTTGTCGGTATCGGTATCTGATGTTGACATTAGGGTCTTGCTTTTGGAAGTAATGATCTATGGGAAAACTGTAGCTAAGAAGAAATAAAAGTACTCAACTTGAACAAAAAAAAACCTGAAAGGCACATCGATAACCGCTTCTTCAAAACGTAAACAAACAAACTTAAGAATAAATAAACCGTGGTGAGTCATGTTAAAATAGTCAGTGCTTGTACTGATCTTGGAGTCGATCCTTTTCAGAAGAGTTATAAAGAAACATAACATTATGGTTTATAGGAGACTCTCCGACACTTGTAATCTGAACACAATCTAAAGGAGTGTAAAAAAAAAAAAACATCCTCTGGCTGTGTTCAAGCTAAGACTGAAACCACAAACCACTTCTTTACCAAGTGATAAATACAAAGACTTTTTATTGCTAGTGACTCTAACAGGGTTTCAGCTTAAGTGTATTCTTAGAGTAGAGACTGATCTATTTGTGCTGGCATTGGGAAATATTTCAGATGGTATGAATGCCAGTTATGGTGTGATCTGCTGACACAATAGGTCTTCAACAGAAAAGTGAGACTCACCCGGTTCCTAGAGAGTGGCCCCAGATGTAGAGCGGAGTGTTACCGATCCTCTGTTTCAGCCACTGGTAGAGGAAGAGAGCATCCTGTGTCATCCCTCTCTCAGAAGGGCTGCCTTCTGAATCCCCCCAACCTGATGCGTGCGTACACACACACACACACACACACACACACACACACACACACACACACACACACACACACACACACACACACACACACACACACACACACACCACACATTGCATAATAATGGTCTTATCAGCAAGGTCTCTGTATACATTCATAGGCTCTCTCACTATAGTCTTTATTTAATTTTACACATTTAAATACATTGCTGAATAAAAGAAAAGACTTACCTCTATAATCAAATGTGACTACATGGTAGCCTAATGAACTAAGGACCTGAAAGAGAACAGAGAGTGAGATATCTTTTCATTTAATTCTGTAATTTATTCTGTATGAACTAAGATTCACATCATTTCACCCAGCCCGGGTTTCCTCGTATAATTAAATACTGAAGCGCAATGAAAAGGATGTTGAAATAGTCTACATTGTGCACGTCAACAGCGGCTCAAGATTAATTGATTTGACTGATTTTTTTCCTGCTTTCTTAAAAAGAAATAAGACACTAATAGCTAAAACACCATCGAGAAAATATCGCTGTCTCAACTATAAACCATTCATTCATTCATTTTCTACCGCTTATCCGAACTACCTCGGGTCACGGGGAGCCTGTGCCTATCTCAGGCGTCATCGGGCATCGAGGCAGGATACACCCTGGACGGAGTGCCAACCCATCACAGGGCACACACACACTCTCATTCACTCACACACTCACACACACTATGGACAATTTTTCCAGAGATGCCAATCAACCTACCATGCATGTCTTTGGACCGGGGGAGGAAACCGGAGTACCCGGAGGAAACCCCCGAGGCACAGGGATAACATGCAAACCCCACACACACAAGGCGGAGGTGGGAATCAAACCCCGCCAACCCTGGAGGTGTGAGGCGAACGTGCTAACCACTAAGCCACCGTGCCCCCTAACTGTAAACCATTTAACCATAAAAACACATTTTAAAGTTTCAGGAAATGTTTTATACACATGCACATGACTGGGTTCACAGTACTGAGGTGCAGGTGGTGGTGTGAGTGTGTCGTGTGTTTTACCTTATAGAGCTGCACTCTGTGGTCTCCTCCTCTGAAACACAGAGAATGAGACAACAACATTACACACACACACACACACCATGACCAAATGTCCTCAAATTTTGGCTATTTTTCCTTTTTGTGTGTTTTTGGTTACTGAAATTAAAGTTAGTGTTAGATTTAGGTGATAGAATTATGAACATGACGTGTGTGTGTGTGTGTGTGTGTGTGTGTGTGTGTGTGTGTGTGTACCTGGTCCCTGCATTGCCATGCAGATAGAGCATGACTGGGTGAGAGGACTTGAGTTTGTTTTCATACCAGTTTCCTTCTTTTCCCTGCGCCTCATTCCACAGTAGGGCTGGTACTGTGTGCCTGAGAGAGAAAGAGAAGGTGAGCGAGGGAGAGAGAGAGAGGGAGAAAGAGAGAGAGAGAGAGAGAGAGAGAGAGAGAGAGAGAGAGAGAGAGAGAGAGAGAGAGAGAGAGAGAGAGAGAGAAAGAGAGAGAGAGAGAGAGAGAGAGAGAGAGAGAGAGAGAAAGAGAGAGACAGAGAGGAAGAGAGAGAAAGAGAGAGAGGGAAGGAGAGAGAGAGAGGGAAAGAGAAACAAGCTCTCTAAATTCTGCTCGTAGTGCAACATTAAGACATGTACGGCGACGTACTGAAAAGTAGGTCACACTTTAAGATTCTCATAAGTTATCATAGTCTTATGTAGCCAGAGCTTACACTTTCACACAGAGGTTACGCTTTCACACGCACGCACAAGCACACACATACGCACAAGCACACACATACGCACAGGCACACACATACGCACAGGCACACACATACGCACAGGCACACACATACGCACAAGCACACACATACGCACAAGCACACACATACGCACAAGCACACACGCACACAAACACACAAAAGCACGCACAAACACACATATGCACACAAACACACACATACGCACAAGCACACACGCACACACAAACACACAAAAGCACGCACAAACACACACATACGCACAAACACACACATACGCACAAACACACACATACGCACAAACACACACATACGCACAAACACACAAAAGCACGCACAAGCACACAAAAGCACACACAAGCACACACAGATGGTCAGTCTTAGTGCTTTTTTTTGAAAACCTGTATAAATAAAAAGATGTCTATACAAAGATTAAATATTTAAGATTCTGATAAATCATATAATGATGAATCTTAATGATTCATTCAAGATAAAATCTTAATTAAGGCTGATATGATTTATCAGAGAACATACAGCAAACTAAGAAATCTGATTATTTAGTGTCCACATTTCAAGTGCGTTTTTGCTGCGGTGACTTTTGCATATCGCAGGATTCTGTGAATAATATAATAATAATGTGTTAAAGACTAACCACTAATATCTTAAAAAAAATCATCCTCCTCCTCTTCATCTCCCCACAGTGTACATGATGAAGCTCTTACCACACTCCGATATCAACATCTTCCTCGGGCTGAAGGTAGAAGTTGTGTGTGTGGTTCAGGCCTTGATCCAGTGGCTTCTTAAGATCGATAAAATACGGCACCCTCACTGAAAAAAAAAACACAGAAAGGGTTTAAAGCTCAACACTGTGGTAAACAAACAAGTTATCGGTTCTGCTTTCTCACTACGTCAAACTGACAAATTAGTCAAGTGAAAGACAATCACATGTCCTAAGCTTCCTGCAAACATGTCCTAGGCTTTCGCACACACACACGCACACACTTCCTAGGCCACATCAGCAAGATCGATTTACACAATCAAGTACTTTTTATTTCTTGTTTTTTTTCCCCAAATGAATTAAGCAGAATCCTAAACAGAATCAGAACAGTGGTGTAGATGACAGATTTACCACAGCAGACTAGTCAGAAGTGGATAAATCCCCCAGGGGCAGAAGACAAGTCCCAATTTCTATACAACTTTTTTTTTTTTTTCTCAGAAAACTATTAACATTTATGACACTTGTTTTTTCTCTCATTTCATCTCTCATCTGTGCAATTGATAGTTAAGGGCCTTGCTCAGGGGCCCAGCAGTGGCAGGACAGGGGTGGACCTGGGATTCAAGTTCCCAACCAGTAGTAGATCAGTAGTCCAACACCTTAACCACCGAGTTACCACATCTCCCATTAATAATGTGTTGATGTGATCAGAAACTCACGAAGAAAATACGACACAATTCACGTTAAAAAGGTTACATGTAGACGAAGGAGATCAGACCGAAAGGTTATTAAAGGCTATTAAAGAAGGATGACAGCAGACACCTAAAGCATTTTCCAAAGTACAGCTGTTTCGCTCCATCATACAAAGATCGAGACTTGATCGATGAAACCATTAACAGAATCTAACCTAAACGTATGTCGTGTTTCTTCCTCGTACATAATCACATCACGAGGAAGTCATTCAAGCTGATTTCACTAATTAATTCATAGCCTACAACAATCACGAGGATCATAAATCTGTGCTTTTGCTAAGTTGTAATTTTTTTTTACGACGTCTTTCTATCTTACATTTCTTATGTGAAAGATTCCCAAATGAATGAATTTCACAAGCTGTTTAAAATGACAGATCTCGGGTTTTTTTTTATCCCTTTCCTAAAATAAGCGACGTCATCATCTGTTAAGGAATGAAAAACTGCGAATGGATGTTAATTTAATTAGAAATGTAAGATTATGTAATGGCTGGTTTAGAAAGAATAATTACTCACCAAAGTTTAAAAAGACCAGCTTGGCCTGGATGGAAGGACAGAGCTTGATGATGAATGGAATAGCAACGTAGATCCCCAAAACCCAGAGGAAGATCCTCCTCAACCTCCACATCAAACCACTCCTGCAAATCACACACACACACACACACACACACACACACACACACACACACACACACACACACACACACACACACACACACACACATTTGTTATATATATATTATGTATATTTTTATTTGACATTGTCAACAATATTTATTGACGTGAGAATTACGACGTGCAGAAAGCTCAATATCAATCACGGGTACAAGCACCGACTGATCAGTGTGTGGCTCGAGACAATCAGCACTCAGTGTGTAATGTAATGTATATAATGCATGTGTTGTGTATAGTGCTTCAGCACACTAGATACGAAAACATAGAAAATACATGAAACTTCAGGAAATAAAAGTATTGTTTTATGCCAAAATAAAGCACAAAATAATATCATGCTTCCTACACCACACACACACACCTCTGTAGAATAAAATGTCATACATTTATGATAAGAGCAAATAGAGGGAGAGAAAAGGGCACTGAAAGAAAGAATCATGTACGTACAGGAATGAAAGAGAGAAAGACAGAAAGAGAAAGAGAGAGGTCACATGAAGGAGACTGCATTGGTCATGAGGTCAGAAGAGTCCGTTTCTGTTCTCAGCTCTCACTAGACAGGATCAGTTACTGCACACTTCCTGATTATATAGATTTCCAACTTGCCAGACAAAAGCGCACACACACACACACACACACACACACAGTAGATGAGTGTGTGAGAATTTATTTATTTGTTTTTTTATCTATCATGATCCCGACTTTAGAACTTTGCTCTCATTTTACAGCCACTACAACTGCATGAATTTAACTTAGACATTACTCTCATTTATACCAAACTAAACATTTGTTTTTGTTGCTTTAGGCTAAGCTACGTGTTTGTTAGTAAAACAGTAGAGCGTGTGTGTGTATAGTAATATAATAAAGCCCCGTATACAACACTCTTTATTCACTCTATTGAATAATGAGAATTAGATTAAGTACTGAAATACTGCCGTCTCTACACCGTGTACAGGAACAGTGTGTGTGTGTGTGTGTGTGTGTGTGTGTATAAACACAGAGGATATACTATTTGTGTTGCTTTAAAATCTACGTTCACACAAATCACCAGTAGCTGCACTATGGAGTCATCAGTAGCTGTTCTTACTACTGGTTGCCATAGTAACGTTTATCAGTTGGTAGAAATGACAAATCAGTTTTCTTGCTACTAAAATGTAATTTTCTGGAGGAGGATCTGAGGTTTGTGTATAATTCAGTAGTCTTCACTCCCATTAGTAGTCACTTTACTAACTCCCTACATAAGACACGCTCAAATCTCATCACCGACAGTCGATGCTGCTCACGGCCCTGAAAGCAGACAGCGCTCAATGAAAATGAAAGATCTCTGGTCACTTTGTAGCTGCAAGTTGTGTGAAAAACCCCCTAAAAGTTTATACATTATTATATTGAAACCCTGTCGTCTGATCATGTGACCTGGAAGGGTGAACTCAGCAAACAGCTAAACGACCTTGTAAAGTGTACTGTTTATACACCAAGACTGTATCATGGTTTAATAACACTGATGTTGACACATCACAAAACTCCTCCATCAATTTCAAAGACTCATGTGAACACACACACACACACACACACACACACACACACTCGGACACACACACTCGGACACACACACTCGGACACACACACATAATCGGACACACACACATAATCGGACACACACACACACACACATAATCGGACACACACACACACACACACTCGGACACACACACACACACACACACACAAACATTCACTCGGGGAGACACACACACACTCTGGGACACACACACACACACACACTCGGGGACAGCCACACACACACACACACATACACATAATCGGACACACACACACACACACACTCGGACACACACACACACACACACTCGTACACACACTCGTACACACACTCGTACACACACTCGTACACACACTCTGACACACACTCTGACACACACTCTGACACACACACACAAACATTCACTCGGGGACACACTCACACACTCTGGGACACACACACACACACACACACACACACTTGGGAACAGCCACACACACACACACACACACACTCGGGGACACACACACACACACACTCGGACACACACTCTGACACACACTCTGACACACACTCTGACACACACTCTGACACACACTCTGACACACACTCTGACACACACTCTGACACACACTCTGACACACACTCTGACACACACTCTGACACACACTCTGACACACACTCGGACGGACACTCTCAGTCACGCGCGGACACTCTCAGTCACGCGCGGACACTCTCAGTCACGCGCGGACACTCTCAGTCACGCGCGGACACTCTCAGTCACGCGCGGACACTCTCAGTCACGCGCGGACACTCTCAGTCACGCGCGGACACTCATTTAAAGACCCACACACATAGAGACAGACTCTCACACACAGGGACAGACTCTCACACACAGGGACAGACTCTCACACACAGGGACAGACTCTCACACACAGGGACAGACTCTCACACACAGGGACAGACTCTCACACACAGGGACAGACTCTCACACACAGGGACAGACTCTCACACACAGGGACAGACTCTCACACACAGGGACAGACTCTCACACACAGGGACAGACTCTTGCAGGCTGCACACTCTTTCTATTGTTTTTTTTCTCATTTATTTTCCTATGTCACTTCTGTCTGTAATCCTCACCTTGCTTCATTCCATGCTGCACTACTACTGAATATCAAACCTACTGAATAGAAAAGTCAGTACTGATCCATTCAAAACAAAACGAAACATATGGCTTTGTCATCTGTTGTGTCTCAGTTGTACTTTGACTGAACACCATGTGCTTAGTCTATCTTTTAGCTTTTAGTTTCTCCTCTAAACGCATTTTGGGAGAAACAAAAAAAAGAAAAGAAAAAGACAACACATGATGCCTGTTTACATGTAACATACAGTTACATGTAGCTGAAGAGATCTCTCACATCTTCACAACATCAGCACTGGTGTAATGATAAACATACTGAACAAAAGAACTGAATAAATCCTTATATAGATGTCTTGTTATCTTTGAGAGCACATTCATTCACATATTACACAATACCCATAAATGATTTCATCAGTTTTCAGACCACACCTTATCACCATGACATGTGGAATAGTGAGAAATCTTTCGTCTGCACCTTGAGACTGGAAACACGGGTTAAGAGAAAAGAATGGAGTTGGAATGGAGCTTTAATGGGGCTAAATAATGCTGTCAGTCTCGTCAGACCGTAGTAGTTATCAGTGGTGAGAAAGCATGATAAGTGTCTTCGTTCCATGAGGAACAGGTCGGCATGAGGAATTTCCGGTTTAGACATTTAACGCAGATCTGGTTGCTTCAGAACAGTCTGAGATACCGATAGCGAATAAATCAATTCTACAGACTTCGACAGACTAGAGATAAGACAAAATTGGAGACAAAAAAGCAGAGATGTACAAGAGAGGTTCATTAAACTATGAAGACATATAATGTTAAGAATGACTGTCGTTATTGTCATTCACTAATGGTGCTGCATGTACTGTAATCTAGAGCTAGTGTTTATAGCTGAGCTTCTATCAGCTAATACAGATCTCATGCACTTCTCACAGCAGACAGACAGAAGTCCATCAACACAGCTAGAAGAAGTCCAAATAAGTGCAGTACAGCTCCAGGACACTTCCACAAAGCACCACCACATTCACTCTCTCACCCGATCTTTATTTAATTCTATTTGTGTAGTGTGTTTTAAAGGCAGACATTGTCTCAAAAAGCTTTAGAGAAATATAAGAATGTAGAATATTAATGATTTATCCCTAACAAGCAGGCCTGAGGTGACAGTGACAAGGAAAAATTCCCCTGAGATGTTATGAGGAAGAGACTTTGAGAGGAACCGGAGTCAAAAGGAAACCTCATCGTCGTCTGGGGGTCACCAGAGTGTGTGATTATTAATAAAGTGCGTATGTCCTATCTACATCTGTGTATAGTCACGTGGGGTCGTGTAACCAGAAGGTTTTAAAAAACGGTATAAATTCTAAGTTTACTGTAGATTTAACACTAATTCCTTCTTGCCAAAGCCATCAAAAGCAGCACCACGACAGCAGCTCCACCGTGCTACGAGTGTCCAGGCTGTCGGTGCAGAACAATCCCCAGCAGCAGTGAGCACCACCAAGCTACACGACTCCAACCAGAATCACCTTTACGTTGGCGATCTCAACACTAGCTTGGTCACACTTTAAACAAAGTACAGTACTATCCATAGCTTGGATGCACGTTGATACTCAAAAAGTGTCTGTCTCTTGGTTTCTCCTGAAACAGACAGCTCAAATCTGAACAGTTTGCATATCTGACATTCTAAATGGGAATGATCCCACACACACACACACACACACACACACACACACACACACACAGTTGAGCAACATTCCTTCTTGGAAACACTGTAAAACACTATGCTAGAAGACTGTAAAAAAATAAAACCTTCTGGACCACCTCTATAACATTATGTTTGTATTTTTTTTTACTTTATTCCACACTAGAAGCGTTTACTTCTCGATGTTCTACTGTTCTTTACTGTTCCTGTTTTAGTTCTGTCTCGTGTAGTCGTGTGTAGGACTGTGTAGTTCTCTGTAGCATCATGGTCCTGGAGTAATGTTTCATTTCACTGTGTACTGTACCAGCTGTAAATGCTTGAAATGATAATTAACAGACAGATCGATTTTTTTACTTGTACTCTGCATTGCGAGTCTAAAAAAAGCGATTTGAGAGGAAAAAAAAAGAAAAAAAAAATCAGATTTGCCCCGTTGTGTGTGTGTATGGCCTTATAGCTCAGTGCACACTTCTGGATCTGTTTTGACAGATATGCCTGAGTGAGTTAGTGCTCTGACTCGCCATGATAGTAATGAATCCAGTCGTGTGCGCCCCCCCCCCCATTAGCAACAGAATACTAGCAGCCAGTGTTAAAAATAAAATTGGAAATGATTAGTATTTTCTATTTGAGTCTTTTTTATGTGCTGAAGAGAATGTAATATGACAATAAAACCCAGCCAGCTTATAGCAAACACTCATGTTTTCATCTTCACCTGTCATTTAAAGACAGCTGGTGACTTTGCTTTACGGAAGTGAAGAGTGAAGACTCTTGATACATACACACTTTGTACTCTTGCACCCATTTTAAGAAGCAAAATGACCTTGAGTATTTTAATGGCAATTTTAAATATAAAAACAGTACACTTATGATACCGTATTTAAACACGACATGCTATCTACACCCATCTTTACTCCTTTCTCTTTCCTGCTACAGCTTTTTACAAAGGCAACACTCATTGTTAAGGCTCATTGCATGAGCTATAAAGACCCATCCTCACAGGAACAGGAAGAACTGAAATAAGATGCTAAATCTGTATCATTGGAGACGTCTCACAGGGCTGGAGTTCACTCCGGGGAGAAGGAGGGTGACTCAGTGTGCAGCGCTGGAGAGCTTCGTGTCCTTACAAATGCAGAAACAAAAAACTACAACTATTTTATTTTTTTTTGCTCTAGAATCTGCATGCAAAGTAGCAAAGCAAAGCAACGAGATCATAATAGTACAATAATAGTAAGAATCTGAGAAGAAACATTTTACTACATTCTCTACGTTGAAGAAAAAAAGCCTTACAGATATGTTTGAAAGACAATGTGGAAGTTTTACAGATGATGAAATATTCTGATAAAGGCTCTGTGACTCTGTGTCAGAATCATATCAGATTCTTGTCGTTTAGGGAAATTCAGACAATTTGAGATGACTGTCTCTGGTGTCCTATACCAGTTCATCTCTGACGGCACACTATACGGCCTACTTCTGATGTAGGTTGTAATACTGTAATTAATATAGGCATAAAACATTTCTTTCTTTGTTTTTATAAGAGAAAAAAAGTATATATAAACTTAATGTGTGCCATGTCACTGAAATTCATCCTACTTAATGCTAGACATTTTTAATATTTTCAAATCACTTTTCTCTCACACACACACACACACACACACACAGACAGACAGACAGACAGACACACACACACACACACACTTGGTGGCAACGATCAGTTAATAAGGAAGTATACAGGAAATTCAACTTTGACTAAAATAGCTGGCATTTTAAACCCTTATCTCTGTCTAAACTGTCAGTCATTCCAGATTTTCAGGTCAGCTGGCCCATTTGGTGAGAAAAAAGTTTATTGCACGTTTTTTTGCATGATACTCAAATGATGTGGAGTTGAGGTTGCAAGATCTGCCTTAGAACAAAAGCTTGCAAGACCTGCCTTAGCAAATAAATGTCCAAGTTGATTGCTGTTTTATGATTAGCATTTGGAATGCAGAGTTGAACACAGCTGTGGAAAATCTATAACAAATCTTTATTCATTCATCAAATCTTTTCTTAGCTTCTGATGGTATTAATACACTAAAATGGTATTAATTCTCTCAGTCACCACAACACAAGCCAATCATGAGCATCTGTGGTATCTGTAGCTCAGGTATGTAATAAAGGGCAGATAACGCCTTCCTCCGTGTGTGTTACTCTGCCCTGGGTTGGAGCAGGAGCAGCAGTTCAAAAACACTGTCTCGAAGGAAGCTCATCGGTTCGGTAGCTGTCATATGACATAGGACAGCGGAGTCATTGTACTGAATTGGAAAGTAAAAACACACAAATTAAAAAAAAAACAAAACATAGTTTGTTCCACAATGAGGAAAAATGTGTGTTAGTCTCTGTATAATTTATTCCTTAACATAAACCTGCGACTTACAGCTGAAGCTACGGTCGGAACCGCTTTCAGAAAATTACAGTAATCAGCAGCTTCTGACCAATCAGATTTGAGGAATGTTACGGTATAAGGAACTTTATCAGCTCAGTAAACAGCATTTAGAACGCATAATCAAAGTAAAGTCCAGGAAAACATCATCTAAAAGTACAGATTCTAGACTATAATCTTGTGCATCATATTTCACGTTCACTTACTACACCTAGAAACAAGCTGATGTAAATGCTATAGCTATTTCCTGATCACAGTACACCCTTAGAGACAGCTGGCACAAGCAGTCTGAGGTTCGGTTTCCTGAATTGCCCTGGGTTGATGTGAACTTTACCTGCCGTGTGTCGATACTTCACACCGGGACCTTTTGTGAATAATGACAGTCGGGTTCGGTTACGGCAGCATCGGGGACAGAATAACACACGGCTTGTGTTTCGGTTCAGACGTGAAACCGTGGTTGTGCATTACAGTAACCATTTACACTACAGCTCCTAAGATACAGTGACACTAATATGGCAGTTCACCGATCTTTATTAGCTATTAGCCATCATCTTAATATCTAGCCTATACATTAGGGCCCTAAAATCATACTGGAATATTAATGGAAATTTACTGTCCTTTTGATTTCAGATTCTTCAAATATAAACTGCTTTAATTAAACAGAGAGAAATGTCATATATATTTCAATAAAATAAGAATGTAAATTCCTAACTCGTTATCTCATAAAGCAGAGTTTTCTTTACCTTTCTGCAGCCTGTAATAATCCTAAATGCTCCTTTAAGCTCAAAGCTGAAACAGTTTACCTGTAAGAACCTGATAAGAAAATAAAATAACACTGATGATGGTAAACATGTGATTAGTTCACCACTCTAACGAAATCTTTGGCTTTGCATCAGACACCACTTTCGAGATCAACGAGCTGAAAGACATTGCAGCAAATAAACTGAATTCTTACTGTAGCCTAGTGTGAACGCAAATCTGTGCTATGTTTGAGTCTACAAATGATCTAAAGTAACCAACCAGTTTTCACATAGCTTTATGCAAAAGAAGAGGAAGAAGATTCTTAGTGTCTTTCATTATTAGTGTCTATGCTAAAAACACGTGACGTACCCTTTCGCTGCTGTTTGTTCTGTGAAGCACGATCCCAAGTCCGAATACAAGACATAAACATTATGAGTCACCACTTTACTGTTTAGCATAAACCACTTGGATTTTTTCACTTGTCTCCTGTTGGACTGTGACTACATTCAGGATTCATCTAAAATAAATATACACCACTGAAGGAGAGGAACGCCGGTTGCGTGGCCGTTATGTCATCACGAATCCCCTTTCTTTAAAATTTCATTCTTTCAATTCGATCAACTAGGCAGTTTAAGTGAGTGTGGCTCAAATGATAAGTGTTTTGATTGATAATATGAGAGACAACTGGTAAGAAGCCTCAAGGGTTTCCTTATTTGTTTCTACTTGCAGTTTCTGAGCCAGACATTGACACACAGTGCTGATACCAGCATTTTGGGGAAGTCGTGGCCTAATGGTTAGAGAGTCTGACTCCTAACCCTAAGGTTGTGGGTTCGAGTCTCGGGCCGACAATACCACGACTGAGGTGCCCTTGAGCAAGGCACCCCCCCAATCCCCCCAACCGCTCCCCTGGCGCCGTAGCATAAATGGATGCCCACTGCTCCGGGTGTGTGTTCACGGTGTGTGTGTGTTCACTGCTGTGTGTGTGCACTTTGGATGGGTTAAATGCAGAGAACAAATTCTGAGTAGGGGTCACCATACTTAGCCGTGTGTCACGTCACGTCACTTATTTTGTGGGGGGTTTTTTCAGCAATTTATGGTGAACTGGATGGGACAGACCAATTTATGGTGAACTGGATGGGACAGACCGATTTATGGTGAACTGGATGGGACACAGCGATTTATGGTGAACTGGATGGGACACAGCGATTTATGTGAACTGGATGGGACAGACCGATTTATGGTGAACTGGATGGGACACATTCTGTGGCTTGTTACTGTATGTTGTGTGTGAGTAATCATACAACACTAGCCTGAAACTACCAGTAAAAATAACGGCAACCAGCTACAAACAAAAGACAGAAATGCCTAGTAGTGACCAGCAGTGAGGATTCTTTGCCCCCAGCATCACTTACAGCTATCGAATAACATTAATCCTAAGTGGGTAGAAAGGGAGGGGTGGAATCCCGGTGCAAGTGTTTGTAGAACAGGTCCTGCAGTGAGCCACCCTTCTGCTTAAATGTGAATCATGACACACCGATCCTGCTGTCAGCTTTAATCACTGCCTACTGTGGAAGAAGAACCTTTTGATAATGCTGAATAAAGGAACATGGGCTGTGGGGTCAGAGCAGTGAGTCATGAAACTGTGTGATCAGCTTGAAGAGAACATGAAGAGAAACTGTGGCACGAGCTTCCTTTCTCTCAGATAAGCAGGGAGAAATGTCTGTACTTCTATAGTCAGAGTGTTTCTGCTGATTGTGCAGAGTCTGCATGCTGAGCTCAGACGGCCATATTGCCAGGGCGGAAAAAGGATCCACGGTCAAGCTTGTACGCTTTCTCTCTTTTATCCTCTACAACAAAAATAGAAACACTCCCTCTCTTCTTTCTCCCTTTCTCTCTCTCTCTCACACCCCCCTTTTCTGTCTTCTCTCTTTCTCTCCTTTTTTCCTGTCTCCCAATCTCTTTCTTTCTTTTCTTTTTTCCATCTCTCCTTCTTCTCTCTCTCTGTCTCTCTCTCTCTCTCTGTCTGTCTCTCTCTCTGTCTGTCTCTCTCTCTCACACACACAGTCTCTCTCTCTCCCGGTCTCTGTCTCTCTCCCTCTCTCTGTCTCTCTCCCTCTCTCTGTCTCTCTCCCTGTCTTTCACTCTCTCTCTGTCTTTCACTCTCTCTCTCTCTGTCTTTCTCTCTCTGTCTCTCTCTCTCTGTCTCTCACACACACACTCTCTCTACCTTTCACACACACTCTCTCTACAGGAGAAAGTATTTTTCTTTCCCCCCACACACACACACATCTACATGAGAATGAGAGTCTTCTCTGTTACTGAGGAAAACTAGATCTCTCCTATTTCGATGATTGTCTTCCAAAATTCAGTTCCCACTATTCATTTCAAAACCACCAACAGAAAATTTCATTAACTGAGGCAATTAGGAGTCCATTAAGATATGCAGTGTTTAGTCTATTTGAATGGAACCCTGGTGTTTTTATCCATCAGTGTGGTTTATGTAGGTGAGAACACAGCAATCTCACTCACACCTTGCGCTTGGGGGTGAAGTGATCTTTGTCTTCTTTTAAGTGATCTATAGAGCACCACATTTAAAATGAGAAAGTTATGGACATGAGGTACAATTTAGAAATTGATCAGATTATTTTATTTGTTAAACTGAGAGGAAAGATGCAAACTGAGCCAGGATTGTAGTGCTTGAAACTTCCAGACAACTTATGCACATGTAGAACCTTTTCAGAACTTCTTAATAAAGCTGCATCAGCATGCATCAGGTCAAACAAAGCTAACAAACACACAAATAAAAAAAGCACCGTCTGCAATACAAAGGTCACGAGACCAAGCAGTTTTGAGGAATAGTGTTAAGAAGGGTTAGGTTTCAGTCATACTAGGCCATGACCATTCAGAAGTGAGTGTTTCTTCACTTTAAACACCCACTTTATTCAGAAAGGTCTTGCTAATTGATCAATGAGATAAAAGTAAGCCATATCAGCATAGCGAAAGCACTCCAGTGTTCAGTCTCTGACTCTGCAGGATGATGTGGTCCGTGTGGTTGGGGGAATTTTATTTTAGAGAATATAAAGACGTTCTACTGCTGATCAAACTTGATGCAAACAGAGAGTGTTTGTCATTAATCTTTCACAGCACTCGAGTCCTCTGAGATCTATTTAAAGACAGATTAGAGGCTATAATACAAAGGCTGATTAACGCATAAACAAGCCAAGTAGTTCAACTTAAAGTAGCTTTCTCTTAGCACAAAAGTTTGTTATCTGACTCACGGGCTGGACAAATAATAAATGTATAAGATCCAGAATCCTAAATGACTCAGCTAAAAAGCCAACACTAAAATAACGTAACTATCTAACGCAAGCTAGTTGACCACTTAAATGCTTTTTTACGAGCAAAAGGAAATGAAAATGTTTAAGATTATTACCTATTTCTTACCACTATAAACAAAATGTTTATAAGGTACCACATTGTTACACATGATGACAAAGTCAAACAATTGGCAAACATTTTAGCCCAGTTTCACGCCATCTGTAAAGCTCTACTCTTCAGACGGAAAGAAAGCATTGATGCCGAATTTTTCCATTTTTTAATATGATAACGATGTACCAACTGTTCTCTCATCTCGTCTCCTGTTACTAAGTTATACGACTCTCCGGTTACTAAGATGTGATGTTGGCTTACTGTCGATGTGCAGAATCAGAAAATATCTAGTCTCATAATAATCGTGCATAATCACTATATGCTCCTATTCGCATCTTTCAGATACGACGCACAATGTAAACGTACCATCGCATCAGAGATACATCAATCGTTCCGTCTTAAGTCAAAATATTTGTGCCTTAAAGCTACTGAAAAATTGATTTGCTGAGACAAATAAGATTAAAAAAATCGTCAAAGTGCTGACTTCTGATCTCTTTATTGAAAATCAACCAGCTTTATCAGCTAGACTCTGACAGCATGTGTATGGATCAATTGACACAAACTTGCTGATCCTGACTTCACTGGAGGATTGAAATAGCTGATTAGTTCATTACTGTCTGATGAAAAGTTGTGACACGAAGCAACATGTTAATCAGCATCACGTCCCTCTATAAGGCTCCTAAACCCGGCACCGCACTGACGTTGTGACAGAGTCCTGACAACGGACTCTTTTCTTTGTTGCGTTCAGGGAAACGCTTCCGCTCCTTGAAAGCAAACACAGAGAGAATGAGGAGAAGCTTCTTCCCGCAGGCCATTCGGAGTGTAAACCAGGAAACACCCAGGATCTAATACTGGACCTCTCTCTCCATCCTCACTTTTTTTTTCTGCACAACATTTTTTGAACAATGTCACTTTAACTCTGGACTAGCAGTGCCACTTTATACACACCATACTGTACATGGACAAATTAAGGACAACACAACACACACACATACAGTACATACAGAGTACGACATGCAGTGCTTTTTGTATTTTTATATAAAATATAAGTGAAAAACTTTGTATATACATATACATAAACACATATGGTTTTAATTATTGTCCTTAAAGTGTCTATGTGCAGTAGGGTGTGTATAAGGTGTATAAAGTGGTACTGTGCTGTAAGTCCAGAGTTAAAGTGTCAGTGCAAAAAAGGTGCGCAGAACAGTGAAGGGGAGAGGAGAGGTGTGTTTTTATGCATAAATATTATTTCACTTATAATTTCAAGTACTTTTTATATAGTTTATACTTTTTTATTTATCTATTTCTTTTTGGTTATATATATATATATATATATATATATATATATATATATATATATATATATATATATATATATATATATCCCTAATTGCATTCCTTTTTTGTTTGAGGACCGAACAGATGCAAAAAGCATTTCACTGCATGTCTTACTCACTCACTCTCTCTCTCTCTCTCTCTCTCTCTCTCTCTCTCTCTCTCTCTCTGTGTGTGTGTGTGTGTGTGTGTGTGTGTGTGTAATAAAATATGATGTTCTGCGTTTGTTACCTTCTGCATTTCCGCCCCATGACTTTGTCCGTGTCTCTGCCAGCCTCTGTCTTGTCTTTCACATCCGTCCCCTGGTTCAGAAGCGTGCTTGCATCTGAGCTTTGGTGCTCGTCACAAGGCGAGTTATTCCTCCTTCTCATCGCTGTATAAACACACCAGGTGACCAGATGCGGAAAAGATCAAAAAAGAACAAATCCTATGATAAAGACACAGCAGCCTGCGTGTGTATGAATAAAGACAGGTGGAGATGCTGATCTGAAGCTTCGCACACGTATGACAGCGGTTTGTTTTGTCCTGTCTGTGTGTGTGTCTCTGTGTGTGTGTGTCTCTGTGTGTGTGTGTGTGTGTGTCTCTGTGTGTGTGTGTGTGTCTGTCTGTCTTCGGCACTTCTACATTGTTTTCACAAAGTGTGATATCTGCAGAGAGCAGCTGATCCGTGCGACCTTTTCCGGACAGCCAATCAACGACGCGCAACTTTTGTCCCCACGCTTAAGAAACAACCAATAGGAGAAGGCAACCTATAACCCTCTTCCAGAGATAGCTAATCAGAGAGCTACTTGCGGCAGCCATCTTGGAAATGGTAACGTAGAGATGTGAGGTATTGTTAACCCACTCGTTTTGAGGCAACAGCCCTTATGTAAGGATTCTATACGAATAAAGGTGGGGAAAACACATCTAGGAAATGCGGCTAGCTAACACGCTGAACAGTGTGTGAACCAACTGAGTCGATTCTTTGATGTTTATCTTTATTTAACAGAACAACTAGATCGGATTTAGCATCAAGTAATATTAAGAAAGTTAAAATGTCAGAAATTAAACCTCAGAGAAAACAAACCTGGTTCTCATTTTGTTTCGAGTTCGTGGGAACTTTTAAAGTCCAACAAGTTGCACTACTATTTGTTTCCACACGACAGTTTCTGTCACAGACTCGTTCCCGAGGCAGCGTTAAGTTAGCAGTGGCTCACTACACTAGTGCCCTACACTGGTGCCCTACACTGGACACGGCTGGTGAACCCTATCTAGTGCACTAGGTTTAAAACATGAGGCGGTTTGGGACTCGGACATTGACTGATACAGCGCGAGAGGAATGAATGCATAGGTTACAATATGGCCTGAAGTGTACAGAACACTGAGCTTAATGATTTAGCTCACATTGTTAACAGGTGCATGAAATCAGAATGGAATGCGACGTCCAAGAAA
Organism: Tachysurus fulvidraco; assembly: GCF_022655615.1. Classification (NCBI taxonomy): domain Eukaryota; kingdom Metazoa; phylum Chordata; class Actinopteri; order Siluriformes; family Bagridae; genus Tachysurus; species Tachysurus fulvidraco. Next base: position 20,590,322 of record NC_062529.1, read on the forward strand.
CATCATACTGTATAAGCTATGGCCAAAGGGTTGTTTTCACCTGATCATCAAGTCAAGTCATGGGTCAAGAAGCTTTTACTGTCATTTCAACCATATATAGCTGTTGCAGTACACAGTGAAATGAGACAACGCTTCTCCAGGAACGTGGTGTTACATAGAACAAAGACAGAGCTATAAGGACTTAGATGCACTTTATGTATCTAGGACTAACTTACTATGTGACCTGGTGCAAAAATTGATGAATGTTTTTTCTTCTTGTGACCCTTAGAAAAATATAGCAATACATGAAGCTCTTTATGAAATCTGTGCTTATATGCTGTTTTTAATTTAACAGCTTTAACAGTTGTTGTTGTTTTACAGATTTTACAGTTTCTTGTAAACTGTTTTTATTTATATTATTTAAAAAGGCTAAACAATGTTTTATTGTAAATCTTATTATATTATCAGCTAAATTCCTGGTATTCTACAGGTAACGTATTCATTAAGCAATGGTACCATAATAAAAATAGTTAAATCTTTTATTTTATGCGTATGTATATTGTTATGCTAAGCGTAATTAATTTATTTTTTAAAATGTCGGCGTCAATTTTTTTTACAACACGTGTAGTACAGTGTAGTGTATTATAGCTACTGTAAATTTGATTTGTTTTATTGAACCGCTTGCTGTGCTGCAGTGCAGCCACTAGAGGGCAGCATTTCACCACTTTGTGTCGACATCTGCACGACTAGATGTTTTTTTTTATTTCAGATTACAATATTTTAGTTAAAAAATAAAAATCTAAAAAAAATTTCAATAAAACACATACTTTTATCATACTTGTATATATTGTTTATCAGTGTTTTTAGACTACACAGATTGTTCCAGACACATATATGTCCACCTAATGCAGTTTCTATTGGTTATTTGAAAAGGAAGACAATACTACTGTAAACAACAGGTTTCAGAAAGTGGAAAGAAGACAAGGTTAAGAGCTCCTTGTTAAGAAAGGTGTTAGAAAGTTAATGAATATTACACCACATGGCTGTTGTCTCGGTTCTTGGTTCAAATTAGTCTGAATATGTTAAATTTGTGTATCTAACAATAATTTCATCTGCAAGGCAAATTACAGATTTATATAAATACTTTCATTATTATACCTTATATTCTCTTTATTATCAACTAATTACCTGAGATTTTGAACACTCCACAAAATATAATAATAATAATAATAATAATAATAATAATAATAACAACAACAACAATAATTGTTATTATTGTTGTTGTTGTTGTTATTATTATTATTATTATTATTATTATTATTATTGTTATTGTTATTATTATTATAAACACATTAAGTTTGTGGTGATTTTTTTGAAGGACTCTCCAGTGTCAGAGCTTTGTAATTGCTGTAAAGTTTTCTGTCATGAAAACGTCTTCAGTTTAGACTTAAAGTTTGTGCTTTGCAGTTTCTCTGTAATTCTGTTAACATTCCTCAGATATTAATTAACCAAAATTTTTATTGCATGATAAAGTCCAAATGTCTAACCTGTATGAAGAATACATACACATGTCCTCACACCATTTCCTTTAGTACTCGGGTTCTGCTTATTATTTTATGGCTCTATGACTAAAGAAAACTGGCCATATTAGAGGATGTGCAGTGATGCATACATTTTTAAATAAAGACAATAAAATGGTTAAGAGTTGGTTAATAAACAAAATCATTAAAAAGTAAGTTAGAATACTTTTCTGTTTTTTTGTTTTATTTTTAAATAAATGAGAACTGTATTTATTGTAAAATCTGCTATATAATAAAAAAAAAAACAGTTTCTTGATATAATAGGAATAAAAACGGTCACCTTCATTGTAGGACAGCGTTGTTGATCATTTTTCTGTGACAGCATGCCAAGTGTTTTATTACAAGTTGATTCAGGTTTCTACTTAGCAGCTGACTCCAGAAACTATATAACACTTTTTTTTTATTGTTTTGGTAAGACGTGACTTCATGTTGATGGAAAAAGAACTTTCTAAATACTCAAATGATTGATTACATTTATTACAATACGTTTTTGTTAATCTGTAATAGCAGTGTTATAAAATCCGATACAAGCACAAGAGTGTATATTTTGAACACTGTTTGTTTCTGCAGTTTCATTGCCTCCCTCTGATACAGCACTTAGGCTGAGAATGCATGGTCCATGTTCAATGGCAAATCTCTCCTCTCTTCTCATCTCCTCTCTTTCCGCTGACAGTTGGCATTGTACACGTGTGACGTGTTTCCTTCTATTGCCATGACAGACGTGGTGCTGGCTTTTGTGTCGACTCCAGTCCACACTCATTTACATATTAAGATTATGCCACTCGGCGTCACATCTCGGCCCAAAGTGCAAGCCCTGCCTAATGTGTCACGCGCATGAGTGTCATTTCAAAGGACTCCATGCACACGCGCGTGTGTGTGTGAGCTCTCTCATTATTCTGTCCCTGCTCTATGAAGTGCTGATTGCCCGTTCTTTGTTTTCATGTTCATTTATTCCAACACCCACCCTGTAATCAACGCAGCGGAAATAAGACGTTGAAAAGACGCACTGGCATTTTCACGCTGACGCTAAAGTGAGTGCATTTGTGCTCGCAGTGACTTTCTGCTCATCCCAACCATCAGCACTCACAATATCCATCAGAGCAGTAAACCACAAACGTTTTATAGAATTAAAAACAGAGTTAAAACACATGCATGCCGGGAAAAGGGGGGGTATTATTAGTGCGGATCAGCCATCTCTCTCTCTCTCTCTCTCTCTCTCTCTCTCTCTCTCTCTCTCTCTCTCATTCAGAGTAATGCCAGTGATGAAACTGCTTGCTAATTTCAGTAATTAGAGCGATCAGTTTGTGGGTGACAACGTCTCATTGCAAAGCCCTTAAAGCTTTCAAAGACATCAGTGAAAACAAACCCAGGGACACAGCATGGAGCCGAGACACTGAAAGCAGCGACAGTGAAGTTACGTTCAATGCACTAAGTGTCAATTAAATGTAATAAGGTGTGTGACATTGCGTTACAGTTAATGTCCTTCACCTAACACTCTCAAATGAAGCACTGATTGATTTCCTCCTTAACTTCTTTTTACAGCTTGAAAATTCTTGAGCATTCAGCACATGGTAGTAAGAGTTAGCAGATTTACTTCTGTACCATTTATCACTTCTTAAAATTTTCCCACTTGAATGCCATTTTACAGGATTTCAAAAGAAAGAAAGAAAAATCACAGGATTGAATCATTTCTGAGTGAAATGTTTAAATAATGTCAACGATAACTGTAGCCACTTGCAAATGGGAAGTTAGATATTGACAAAATAACATCCATACATCCTAGACAGGGTCACAGAGAACCTGGAGTCTGGAGCTATGTGGACTGCGGGAGGAAACATGAGTACCAAGAAGAAACCTCTCAAGGAGAATGTGTAAACTTCACACACACACACGAGTAAAGGCAAAAATGCTTGCCATCATGTCAAAATAATACAAAAGCATATTTTATAAAGGTTTGGCAAATATTTTTTATGCTTCAGTCTTAATAACAAAGGAGTCCTTTGGATTATCTGTAAAGTTCCAGGTTTAGGGGCTGCTTTCAGGGTTAAAATGCTGAGATAATTACCCAGAAAATATAAAAGTATTAATATTGAGATTAATATGTCATTTTTTAATTGTTACTTCTAAATTAGCCAGTGAAGATATACTGCTAGCCATCTTTATGAATGCAACCCCTGGGGTAGTATAGACAAAATGACCTGGAGCCTAAAACACCAGAATGAGGTTCTGAGGATTTCTACAGATTATAATGTTTTATACAGTGTCAGAAACCACATACGCAAATGTGTCATTCTCAGCAAGGTGAGTGTGTGATGACAGTGCAATATTACAGAAAATGTTATTCACCCAATACAGGTATGAAAAAAAGTGTTGATCATCTAACAAAATGGAAAGTAAATGAAGAAGTGAAATTCAAATCCAATCATTATACTGACTCAATTACTTCTGCCTCTTCATGTCTTCCCAGACAGACTTGATGATGTTGAAATCAGGGATCTCAACAAAAAAAAAAAAAAAATTTTTTACTGTGGGGGCCAAACCATCACTTCCAGAACTCCTTGTTTGTTTCTACACTGAAGATAGTTTTTAATGACATTGGCTGTATGTAATCACACTCCTCCCTGATGGTACTGAATGATGGATAAGAATCAGACTGTATTTCTCAGCATTGAGGGCACCATTAATCTTGAATAAATCAACTCATTTTGTAGAAATGTGGCGTGAAACTTGCAATTAACCTCCAGCATGCTTCACTGTTGCCTTCATTACTGCACCACTCTCCAGCCCTTCTGCAAGCAATCTGCCTCCAGATCACCTCCTGCCATTTTTCTGCACCACCTTATGTTTTACATTCATATTTCATTTCATATTTTACTCACTTAGTCTTGTTTCCAGGGGGCACGGTGGCTTAGTGGTTAGCATGTTTGCCTCACACCTCCAGGGTTGGGGGTTCGATTCCTGCCTCCGCCTTGTGTGTGTGGAGTTTGCATGTTCTCCCCGTGCCTCGGGGGTTTCCTCCGGGTACTCCGGTTTCCTCCCCCGGTCCAAAGACACGCATGGTAGGTTGATTGGCATCTCTGGAAAAATTGTCCATAGTGTGTGAGTGTGTGAGTGAATGAGAGTGTGTGTGAGGCTCCCCGTGACCCGAGTAGTTCAGATAAGCGGTAGAGAATGAATGAATGAATGAATGAATGAATGAATGAGTCTTGTTTCCATGTCAGAAGTATGGCTTATTGGCCTCAGTTATTCCATGAAAACCACTTCTGGACAGACTTCTCTGGAGAGTAAATAGGTGTACCTGGGTCATACTGGTTTCTGATGAC